>NC_081826.1:220702079-220817079 GCF_030867095.1 Alligator mississippiensis
GAGCTATGGAAAGAAAAAAAAAAATCCAAGTATATCACTATCTAAAATGAACTTTTACTTTCATGTGAACTGCTGTGGTTAAGGAGTTCACAGACCCTTGACAACTTTGAATATATTGAAAACTACAGTATCTTTTGTTAATAGAATTTTCTGCCTAAACTTTTAGCACTGGATATTTAAAGAGAGAGAGAGAGAGAGAGAGAGAGAGAGAGAGAGAGAGAGAGTGCAAGTGAACAAGCATATGTATGTAAAGGGGGTGAGGGTGGGGACGTTCTTTTTACCCTATCCTTAAGGAGCTCTCAATTTATCCACACCATGCCACTTCATTCTGAAGACTCAGTAAACTGGCACCTTCTTCTACATTGGATTGCACTAATTATGCCAGTTTTTATGTTTTTAGGAGACCCTAAAGCAGGGGTAGGAAAAATGTGGCCCGCGGGCCAGATGTGACCTGCCAGGCCATTCTATCCAGCCCACGGGACCCCTAAAAAATGTAGAAAATTAATAGTTATCTGCCCCTGGCTGCCTGTCATGCGGCCCTTAATGGCTTGCCATTACTCAGTAAGTGGCCCTCCACCCAAAATAATTGCCTGCCCCTGGCCTAAAAGCAGCAATGTGGCCTGTGCTCAGGACTGCTGTAAACCATATATGCTGCTTAGTTGTGGAGCAAAAGCAAGTGGGCAGGTGTGGCGGGGGTCCGGGGCAACTCCACAGAGATCCTGCTCAGACTGGGTGTCCTGCCAGGGCATGCGGAGGTCTGCCAACCATGGGCTCCAGAGCCCCCTGTGGGCAACCCCCTTACTCAGGCTCCAAACCCAATCCACATACCCACAGTCCCCCACACCTTCACAAATACCCACCCCTCCACACACCTCACATCCACCCCCCAATCATCAAAGTACCTGCATACATTTTGCATAATTTTGAATTTTTCTGTGCATAATTTTGAGTTTTTAGCTATGGAGTTAAAAAAATGATTAATTGTGACTATTTTTTATCATGAAACTAATTGCAATCTTTTTTTTTAATCATTTGGCATCCCTAATTTATATTTTATAGAAAAAATATTTTGTGAGAGAGACAAATTCTAAAAATAGCAAGGAATATGAAATCTTTTACCTTCCCCTTTTGGAAATGGATTGCTAGTCTTTTGCCTAAAAGAATACTAATTATAACACCCTTTAGCTCACTTTTTGATGTCAGAGATAGGTTATGCAGCTTCCATAAACTTCAGTACAACTTGTAACATATATTAAAGGTGGTTTTATGTGAGGGATATAGATTCTTGAAGTCCCTTCACATGGAAAAAGGAAAGAGAACAAAATGAATGCAAAAAGTACACAATTTGTAGCTTGATAAGTACGTGGAATGTAATTAAAGCAAAGAAATACAAATACTGGGTTTGTAGCAAAGGATAAGCATTATGTCCAGATAAACAGTACATCTCAGACTATAGTAGTGATGAATTGGGTGGATTATTTCAATGGTCTGGGCTTTATGAAGAATGAGAATTATTTCAATTCATATAAGATCAGTTGGGGTTCAATCAATGGAAACATGACCAATAAGGATTAGAGCAATTCAGAGAATATATAGCAGTCTATTTCAACTTCAGTTTAGAGCCCAGCCAAGAAGAAGGTCAGAGCAAATACTTCAGGAGGTACAACATACGGAACTAGGAGGCTGCTTCTAAATGGACCTGAGATTAAGTTAATAAGCTAAAATCATAATGCTCAATTTAATGTCCATAAGCAAACAAAAATCCAAAACCAAATATTAAGAAAAGGAAAACAAAAGTCAAAAAAGGACCAAGGTAAATAAGAGACAAGAGTGTGTGTGTATGTATATATATATATATATATACACATATCTGTATCTATATCTATATGTATACGCACACACGCACACACACACACATTATATTATATATATTATATACATTATATAATATATATATATACATATCTGTATCTCTATCTATATGTATACACACACACATATTATATTATATATATAATTACATAGTTTGTAATGGCTACCATCTTGAATTGAAAATATTTGGCATGCTACCATATTTTCTTGCATAGACTGTACACAACCCTTTACCTAACACAGGAGGTATATGGTCCCAGTAGGGGAAATGCCTTACTGGACTTGGTGTTGGCTATGGGGGAGGATCTGGTAGGGGAACTGCAGATTTGTGGTCACCTTGGGGACAGTGACCACCAATCAATAGAATTCACCATACGACATAGGGTGGGTAAGATAACTAGTAGGGTGAAAGTACTTGACTTTAGGAAGGCTAACTTCAGTGTGCTCAGGAGTGTAGTCAATGATGCTCTACAGGGTAGGAGTATTGGTGAGATGGGAGTCCAGGAAGGGTGGTTGTTCCTAAAGGAGGCAATCCTTCGGGCGCAGAGGGAAATGATCCCAGTATGAGGGAAAAGGGGGAAAGGAGACAAAAACTTCCTTGGCTAAACAGGGAAATCCAGGGGAGCCTAAGGGCAAAAAAGAAAGCATATAGGCAGTGGAAGCAGGGGGAAGCTACCAAGGAGGAGTATAGCTACTTGGCCCGCACTTGCAGGGAGGCAGTTAAAAAGGTCAAAGCAACTACAGAGCTGAGGCTGGCAACACAAATTAAAGACAACAAAAAGTCTCTTTTTAGGTATGTAGGGAGTAAAAGGAAGGCACAGGACAGCATAGGACCCCTACTAAACAAGAAGGAGCAATTAGTGACAGACAGGGGAGACAAGACAGCTTTTCAGTGAGTTTTTTGCCTTAGTGATCTTGAACAGAGGTCAAGATAAGTCTCCTAAAGGGCTCTTAAACCGGCATCAGAAGGATACCAGCCCACCAACTGTCGATGCTGACTCGGTGCAGAGTCACTTGGATGGACTGGATGTGTTTAAGACAGCAGGCCTGGATGAGCTGCATCCGAGGGTACTGAAGGAATTGGCCGGTGTCATAGCAGAACCACTGACACAGCTGTTTGAGCACTTGGGGCACTCAGGTCAGGTCCTGGAGGACTGGAAAAGGGCCAATGTGGTCCCTATTTTCAAGAAGGGGAGGAAGGAGGATCCGAGTAATTATAGGCCAGTCAGTCTCACCTCCATCCTTGGAAAGGTCTTTGAAAAGATTATGAAGGATCATATCTGTAGGAGTCTAGTGGGAAAAAATAACGCAGCAGGGAAACCAGCATGGATTCGTAGCAGGTAGATCATGCCTGACCAATCTGGTTTCATTTTGTGGCAGGGTCACAAAATGCTTAGATGCAGGAATAGAGGTAGATGTCATTTTCTTGGATTTTAGCAAGGCCTTTGGTACGGTATCTCATCCCATTCTCATAAATAAATTTGGAGGCTGTGATATAGATGTTTATATGGTCCAGTGGGTGGAAAATTGGCTTATTGGTCACACCCAGAGAGTGGTAGTAGACGGGTCAGTACTGATTTGGAAGGATGTGGGTAGTGGGGTCCCACAGGGTTCGGTCCTTGGACCTGTACTCTTCAATATCTTCATCAGTGACTTGGATTTGGGTGTGACGTGTACTCTGTCCAAGTTTGCAGATGATACTAAATTGTGGGGTGGAGTGTACACTCCAGAGGGTAGGGAATGATTGCAGGCAGACCTGGACAGGTTAGAAAAATGAGAAGTACACAATAGGATGCGGTACAACAAGGACAAGTGGAGAGTGCTGCACCTAGGGCACAAAAATATCCAGCACACCTACTGGCTGGGAAGTGACCCTCTCAGCAGCACAGAAGCAGAAAGGGATCTTGGAGTCACAGTGGACTCCAAGATAAACATGAGTCATCAGTGTGATGAAATGACCAGCAAAGCTAATTGCACTTTATCATGCATCAGCAGATGCCTGACAAATAGAACCAAGGAGGTGATGCTTCCCCTCTATGCAGCATTGATCAGACCGCAGTTGGAGAACTGCGTCCAGTTTTTGGCACCATATGTTAAGAAGGATGTTGATAGACTCAAAAGGGTCCAGAGGAGGGTCACTTGTATGGTCAGGAACTTACAAGACAAGCCCTATGAGGAGAGACTGAGGGACCTGGACCTCTTCAGCCCCTGCAAGAGAAGGCTGAGAGGTAATCTTGTGGCTGCCTTCAAATTCATTAGGGGGATGCAGCAAGGGATCAGAGATGCTCTCTTCACCAGGGTGCCTCTTGGGGTAACAAGGAACAATGGTCACAAACCAACAGAGAGCACATTTAGGCTAGATATCAGGAAAAACATGGGTGGTGAGAGCCATGTGGACCATGTGCTGGGATAGCCCCACAGGCAGGAGGGGTGGAGCGCGGGACAGATCCCCGCAACCCTGATTTGGGTCACAACTCAAGGTTGGGAGGCACTGACTTAGCTTACGGTTGTCTTCTTCCCAGGCTTCAACTTCTGGTCACCTTTTATCTTTCAGAGGCTTTGCAGATCCTGTGGGCTTGTGCAAACAAAACAAGCAAGCAAACTAGCAAATAAATAGACAAGGAGCACAGCTCTTGGCCCCTCCCAGTGACTGATTCACCCCTAGTAACTCCAGGCTCCAGGCAGCCTGATCCTTGCTGGTGCACCCGCTTGAGGCTGTTTTCAGCATCTTTTCCTTTTCCCCCCTCTGTTGGTCCACGTGGCTGGCTCTTCCTCATTCACCATACCAGTGTCAGCTCCCTTGCTAACAGACTCACTGCATCCCAGGACCTGGATTCGCAGCCTTTGGTGAGTCCCTCCAGGTCTGGGGTGGGTGTGAGGAGGTGCTCCTAGGGTGTGGAGCTGTTTAGGTTCCCTGACACCCAGAGTAACAGGGTCCAGTCCTGTTACAGTAAGTAACTGAATAGCAGTAGCTAGGGTCCAAGTTTCCTCATTGTTCTGTTTCCTGCAGATTACATGCCGCAAAAGTAAATTTTGTTTTCACCTGGCAAAATGTAAGCAGCAGAAACTGCAATTACCATATTTTCTCATATATAATGCAATTCCATATAAACATTGATTAATCATTTATATCATAATGGCCATTGTCAGTGGAATTTAAATGTTTGCATTGGAGTGCATGGTGAGAAGTGATTATGTGAAAAATTACTTCCTTCAAAATTGATTTGAAAGCCAGCTCAGAAAAATGTTTTGGGCATGCTTATTTTATATTACAAAAAACCCAACAAAATAGTGCACAAAAGATTGTTAAACATTTCTTATGCAGTAAAACACAAAGTTTCTCAGGAGTATTACCCATAGAGGGACTTGCACAACTTAATGACACACTGGGCATGTCTATATGAGATGCTTTACTGCACAGTAGAAAAAATTACTGCACAGTAAGCTTCACCGTCTACACGTGTGGACACTTACTGCACAGTAATTTGCTCTACTCCGGAGTTAATTTGCTACCTGCAAATACAAGTAGCAAATTAACTCCCGAGTAGTCACTTCTTAGTAATGCATGTGTAGACACTGACCAGAAGCAAATCTTCTCCCAGTCATCCCCACCACTAGGGGGCCAACCTCAGCCTAGCTGGGTGCTTTATTGTTGGAGCATGCTGAAGTGGCTCTGTGGGGAGATGGGAATGGGCTCTAGTGTGGGGGAAGGAGGTGGGAAAGACTTTGTTGTTGAGAATCAGTGTTTGTGGAGGGGAATAAAATAGTTTTCTGAGAACTGTTCACAGTGAGGGTGGTGCTAGGGGTGTGCAGTGGGGCTGGGATCTGAGGCTAGCTGTCCAGGTGGCCTACAGTGGGGAGTGCAGGAGGAGGTAGCCTGTCACTTCCTCTCACACCCAGTCCTCTGACCCCCACTGCTAGGGAGAAACTCTCATAGGGCCTTGGTAGGGGCTGGGGTGGCTTTAATTGTCACTACTGCTGCAGCTGGCATTCCCAATGCCAGGCATCTGCTGTACCTTCACCCACTGCCAAGGCCTCATGGAGGAGCTCCCTCTAGGCCTCAAAGATATTATGCAGCATACAGGCTGTAGTGATGTTCTGGAGAATATTGGCCTCTACAACCCTGAGGCAGGAGGTGAGGGTGTGTCAGCATCCCTTCAGGTGGCCAAAGGTGCAGTTCACTAGTCCACAGGTCCAGTGCAGGTGCCTGTCGAAGGGTTCCTGGTGGGGATCCAGCTGGCCAGTGTAGGGCTGCATGAGGCAGGGCAGGAGTGGGTAGGTTGGATCCACAGTGAGGAGGGGTGAGACGACCACTGTGTCCAGCTTGAGGTCTGGCAACCTTGGTGTGAAGTGCCTGCTCTCTACCAGCACTGGCAGAGTGGAGTTTCAGAAAATGTTGGCATCATGGGCACTGCCTGGCCAGCTGGTACTCACATTGGTGAAAGCATTGCAGTGGTTTACAATGACCTGTAGCATGATGGAGTGGAAGCCCTGCCAGCTGTAGTGGGGTGGTCAACATAGGGTGGGCAGGTAATGGAGATGTGATTCCTGTCCAGGGTCCTGATGAACTGTGGGAAGCCCAAGGCATGGAACACTGCCATCACCACCAGGGTCATGAATCTGGAGCAGGGTGTTCCCCAGCATGTCCTGGAGGGTGCCACACACCTTCATGATGGCCTCCTTGGCCACCTTGCCCATGCCAAAGAGGTAGTCAACCAAGTGCAGGCTGGTGGGAGTGGCCAGCTTGAACAGGGAGGTGGTCAGCTGTGGGGCCTGTGGGGAGGGGCAGCCACATGGTGCTGCCCAGATGCTCCAAGTAGGGGCAGAGGTGCTTGAGGAGCTCCTAGAAGGTGTCCTGGGTCATCTGGAATGACTCCAGACACCAGTCCTGGCTGGCCAGGTAGGCCCACAGGTGGCAGGGCTAGAGCTCCAGGAGTGTGTGGACAACAGAAGTGGCAGCATCCAGGTGGACTTCACTGGTGTCCCTGCTGGAGTCTGGGCAGCAGCATGGGGTCTGTATATTCACAAATATAGATTATTTTAAAATTTGCCCCTTAAGAACTCCAATATTTGACTAAGTAACTTAGCCACAGAGGAAGCAATTCATATGTCTCTTGAGGGATGATTTTATGCCCATTATAATAGGAAGGAGAGAGAGAGACTAGATAAAAAGAAAATGGCACCAGCAAGAAAATAGTAAAACAAAATTACCTGTGTGAAAAATAATTCTAGAGGTACCACAAGAAATTATAATCTGATGTTTTTTGTTTTCCATGAATGTAAATATATATATAAACATAATTATTGTATAAGTATATACAACTTAAAATAACTTGAACTGCTTAGTTTCTTCACATATGTCAACTTCTCATTCACTTAAATAAATACAAATAAATATAGTACTATTTAGATAATATCAGATATACACAACAGAATATCTGTGCTTTCAACTCAAAGCAAAGCCCATGCTGAATATATGAGTCTAATATTCTCTACTTTGCAAATCTCTCAGTTGCATTTTCTTTATCTAATGAATGATATAATGAGATATAGCCTGCACTTTGGTGCATTACAAATGTGCTTCCAAATAAAAACTGTCACGTAGCAGTTAGGTATTCACACAAATTAATTAAACTAGTTAAAACTGTGAAATATACAGATGCACACACATATCTCCAAATTATCACATACCGATTGCTTTTCATTAGTTTTATAAAGAAATTAATCACCAAACCTGTGTAGATATAAAATGAATATCAAGTAGTTTAAATGGTAAACCACTGTTTGAATCATCATGTTAGATTGCTCTCTCTCAAATATGAATGTGAGAAAAATCAAGGAGGTCACACTGGGGAAGAATTTGGTCCATACTGTGGTAGGCTTTGCCTACACACATAAAAGGACTTAAGTCCTGACCAAAGATTTTGCCTAAGGCTTAATGCAGCATACACTATGAAAATACTTTCAGTTAACCATATGCAGACATTGGTGATGTAAAATTCATCACAGTTTTCACCTACATGGAATAATTCAGATGAAAAGCACATCTACACATGCACTTTAATTCACATTAGCCTATTTAAATGCGCATTAAAGTGTCACAAAAAATTTGTGCTCTTCAGCTAATGCATATTAAATAGGCTAATGCGCATTTTCCTAGTACCTCACAATGCACTTACACACATGCAGGAAGTCTGCTTCAACATGCTGTAAATCAAGTCTGTTGGAGCACAGAACTTAACACACTCTAGTAGCCTCCAGCATCACATGTATCAGCGTCCCCACATTGAAAAATGGCAGTGAGGCACTTTGAACTAAAGCACCTTGCCACCATTTTTCAGTGTGGGGACGCTGATACGTGTGACACTTAGGCCTTTTTAATTAATGTGGCTTGCTAATTAAACTGCCTCCCCCCTGCCACCCAGAGCATGTTTATAAACTCCCGGATGTACTAGATTTAACGTGCATTACCTAAAGCACATTAAGTGAATGTGTAGGTGTGCCCATATTTGACTGCACATCTGAAAATGAAATTCATTTTCCAGAGAAAGACATGGTATATCCTGTCCCAAATCCTTACATTGAAACACATTGGCTGAATGATTTGGGGTTTTAATAGGAATAACATGCTATGCCATACTTGGTATTGAATTGATAGAAGCAACAGGGCTGGCCTGTGGCTGGACAATGTGGGTGACTGTCCAGGGTGTGGTCAGGGAGGTGCCATACACACACACTGCCTCTGCCTCTCTGCTGGACTGTGCCCCATGCCCTTGTCTGCCTGCTTCTGTCTTTGCCTGCAGCAGTGCCACTGACTTGGGGGGGGGTGGGGGTGAAAGTTGGCTGGATGCAGGGCTTAGCAATGACGAGGCAGTACTGTTACCTGCTGGATAGGGATGAGCAGAAGGTCTATGAGCAGTGCCCACTGCTCCACACCTGTGACTGGCTCTATCAGTCCTTATTACTGCATGAGGCAGAAACATCCGCTCCTCATGTTTCTGCTGCTCATCATCATGGGTGCCTGCCTTGCGCTGCTCATTGTCTTCTTCACCTGGTAAGGGCTGGTAAGAGACAAGTCCCCTTATACCTCTCCCTAACCTTTCTCCCCTTGCCCTGCTTGGCCACTACTAGGGGATGCCTCGGGAAAACAGGTCTCCTGACCTGGCCCAGCAGTTGATCCTGGGTCTTTATTTCTGAAATTTTTGCTAATGTTACTACAAGCTTAACCTCAACGAAAGGGCATCAAAGTACAAGGTCGCCTAGGACACCATTTTCCCTTAGGACAGTCCTGATAAGCAACTAATGAATGCTAGAAAAAGAACTAAAAGCACCAGTCACCTGGTATTCACAAAGCCCCCAGCTTTGCAATTTTGGGTTCTTAAATGCCTTTAGCATAAATGTTTAAAGGATTTACAAATAAAATTAAACTTCTCTTAGCTACTTTCATTGCGATAGATTGAAAAAGACATTCTGAACATTTTTTTTTGTAAGAAGGTTGCCCTAGAAAGCAAAGAAATGCACAGAAATATATGGTATGTTTATACTGATAGAAGGCATTTGTTTATTTAGTGGTAGTTTTGTACACTCAATTACTGTATACTGTAGCACTGTGAGGGCCAACCTTTTTGGCAGATGTGTCACAAAT
The DNA here is from genome assembly GCF_030867095.1 of Alligator mississippiensis. Lineage (NCBI taxonomy): Eukaryota > Metazoa > Chordata > Crocodylia > Alligatoridae > Alligator > Alligator mississippiensis. The sequence continues at coordinate 220,711,597 of NC_081826.1, forward strand.
GAGCCCTGCATCTTCCTGACTGCCATGCTGATCCCCTTCCTCTGCTCAGTCTGCAATGCTGCTTTCTGCTCCCTACCCTATCTCCTTGCTCTAGTACTACCTGTCCCCTCCTCAGTCTGTCACGGACCACGCAGGGAAGCTGTCTGTGCCAGTTCTCCCATGTATGCTGCAGGTTGTCCTAATGTCTGTTTCTAAGATTCTCAGCTCTGTTCTGTGTGGGGCTTAGGCAGCCCAACTTCTCAGACTCAGGCTCAACTGAATGGCGAGCTACCAGCCAACCTCATACTCATGGTAGATCACTCCCTGCTTAAGAAGCCCTATTTGAATATCTCATTAGTTATCACCCAATGTCTAATAAATAATGCCAGGTACTGGGTGATAATTCTGTTTTCTCCTAGGTTTCATTTTTTTGCTTTCCAGGTTGGAAGAAAATCAAAAGCTCTTGAATATTTTTTGTGAAATGGAATAGTACTGAAACAGCTCTTTTCAGATCAAAAGGTCATATTTTCAATTCATGTCTCTCTTACTTTCCCTCATCAGAAGTGACTGAAGAGCCCTGACCTATCTACAATGTGATACTAAATGATACATCTTCACAAAAAGTATCTGCTTCAATGAAACTGCATTTCTTCAGTAGTCTTTCAAAAAACTCTACTAACAAAATCTATCAGCCTTGCTTATTTCGTAATTCTATTTCATAAATAGTTGCAGCCTCCATTTTGTTGTTGCCATCTTTCTTTTTGCTACATACTCCGTAGTAAAAAATGAATCAGTCATCCTTGTTTTTTCATATTCTTCTCTTGTATGACTAGGGTAAAATAAGCACTTATACATCACTGCATTAGTTGCAAATTTTCTTGACATACATATTTAAATACACAGCATTATAAAATTGAATGTGTTTGTCTGGGGGTGATGCTGTAGCCATCAAGAAAATAGGTGGTGATGGTGTAGCCAGGATGGCTCAGAAAAAATGTGAGAAGCAAGGATTTTTATAGGTGATATCTTTTATTGGTACCACTGTCTCTTAGCATCTTGGCTGTGAGAGACCTGAGGAAGAGTAAAGTTGTACCTGAAAGTTTGCCTGTGTACCTTCCAACCATACTGTTGGTCCAATGGAAGATATCACCAACATAAATCCTTCCAAATTAATATTTCAATTTTCCTTTCTAACTTGAGTTTGCATATTTAGTAAACAAGTAATTTGAAGCTTCTCTTTTTTCTTATTTTGCATTGATGCCTATATTGTGCATTGGAGCGAAAGTTAACCCTTACTCAGAAAATCTGTGAAACTTGTTAAGTATACCTACTTTCCAGACACAGCAGTGACTGCCATGTAGTATAAATGTACTCAGTTAGCTTTAATCAGCTATCTTAGGAAGTGATAGGAGTCTACTCAAAACAATATTTTATTTGCTTCTTGGGAGGATTTTGCAAGCCATGCTGAGCTCTGTGCTGCTACAGGTATATTGCTGACAGTGCCCAAGCTAGTTTGTTTACAGGTAGCTTAGGTATCTGTCTGTACATTATACTATAGTCACAACTGTAGTAGAGACATAGCCTAAATAAAAGCAAGTAGATAAGGGATGGAATTAAAGCTGCCTCATCACAGCTGATCAACTAATCTATGGACTGGACAACCGGTCCCTGCTCTTCCTTCCCTATATGTAGACTGTGGCTTATCAGGCCTACACAATCACATATCCAGTAACATATCCAGTAACCTGTTTCCTTACCTATGACTGTCAATATCTTTCTTGCTAGCCTAATTGGGACTAATACAGAGCTTTTCTTTGGCATGCAAGCTGTGCAGCAGTCCTTTCATGTCCCTCCTGACGATTGATTAATGGACCACTTCTACAGTGGTGATTGACCTCTGTGGGTGAATAATTTTTAGTCAGTGAGAATAGTATAAAAATAGCTAATCGAAAGCACAGTTCAGTGATGGCAAAAATTAGTCCAAATTAATTTGCCCAATTTAATATTTATAAATTCCATTCAGGTGATTAAGAAAAAATTATAACAAGTTAAGTATCAATAACAAATGCTAATCAAATTTAATATTGGGCTCTCACCTCACTAGCACTGATTTTGGAAGGGTATAGTTATTATCTTTATTACTGATTTGTACCTATATACATGTTAGCAGAATCAGGCTTTACATACACTAATGATTCATTTAGACTTCACTCACTCTATTTAGAGGAAATAATATATAATGCCCTGGTTACTGTGGACTTATAGGGTACATCCAAATGAGCTGGAATGTGCATTTCATGGCACCTCAGTGGCTTTAGAGGAACCACAAAATGCACACAATGCACATGAATAGGTACTCCATGCTGCAAATATGCAATGCAGAGGCAAAATTAGATACCAGGAACTCCTGGTATAAAAAAAACAAAAAATAGGGCAAAAAAGCAGAATGGGACACATGGCTGTATCATGAGCCATCTGAAAGTGGAGCCTGGCCAACCAGAGCCATGATCTGGCTGCTGGCTAGGCTCTGTGCATCCAGATCACCACCACTGCAGCCCCAAGAGGCCACACAGGACCTCAAGTAAGGCTGCTGAGCCAACCCAGGTGCTGGACCCAGCCTCCCCTACCCCCTGGGGCAATTTGTCCCCTGGTAGAGCACACATGCAAGGGCATTCCCCAAAGCAGAACTAGCAGCAGCACAATATGTGCCGCCGCTAGTTATCCCCAGGTAAATGCACATATGCGCTCATGGGGATACACTTATATATGTTAAACAAGCATCTTGACTCTTCAGTTAATGGCTCTTGTACTCAGTCTTTTAATTTGTAAAAATAATATCAACAGATAGGGTGTTTTGTATAGACCTTTGAAAGACTGAAGATTTGCCATTTTACTAATGGAGCTGAAAAAAAGGCAATTAAAAGTCTGAATGTTTGAAAAATGATATTCATTAAATCTGCTTTATATTGTTATTAAAAAAACATGAACCACATGTTGTAGATATATGAGATTGTCACTTTATAGAAGCTACATTTTTCTGTTTTTAAACCTATTTTTGTCATATTTTACTAAGACTGTACATACTTTCTACTTTTTGATTTCTACAAATTCCTATTTTTATCAATATTATAAGTGGTTTCATATTTCTACGCAAGTTATTCACTTTTATCTTAAAGTGTCTCCAAATTTTACTTTACTTTGCTATTTTTCCAGTTAATTTAACTAGAACCAGAAAAGAAAGTATAAGGTAGAACATTATTTTGCAGTTGCTAAAAATGCTCCTCCTAGCAAAGAATTTAAATCCTCTAATTTTAAACTGTGTTTAGAATGTAAGGGGAGTGGGAGGAGAAAAATCAATGCTCGCTCCCTTCCTCTTAGTATCTTAGAAGTCAAGCAGCCCCAACAGTAAAGGGGCAGGACACAGGAGTGGTTGAAACAGGGCAACTGCGGAGCCTGCTCAGAGGCAGCAAGCAGAAGGAGCCCTTAGACAGGTCTGGGAGCATGAAGAGAACTAAACCCTTACCTGCAGAGTGCTCTAAGGCAGAGGGGAGAAGTGTCCCAGCAGGAAAAACCTGCATTGCAGAGTGCCCCAGGAGAACACAGAGATGGTCTGCCCCCCCCCCCCCCCCCCTTAAGATTCCCAGTGGGAAACAGAACCCCTGGAAGGGGAAACCCTATTTGGAACAAGTAAGATGGAGCTAGAACTCTTGTTACTCTTGGAACCAGGCTGTTTATAACCTCAGAGAAGGAGTCACTTGATGTTAACTCAGCCCAGGTGTTTCCTCTCAATACAGGACAGACAAGCTACAGCTGGGGACCAGAAAACAGTGTTGATAGGCTGGGAGTACAGGGCAGAGAGCCAAAAAGGACACAAGCAGTAGTGAGAGGGGAAACCCTGCACCAAAGAGCAACAGAGCCCTGGGGTGAGGAATACCCCTGCCCATATTTTTGCATTTTTGTTTTTAATGGACTTCAGAGCCTTCCTGGGAGTCATGCAGAAAGGTACTGAGAGCTGCTTCTAGCTGTGATACCTTAACAGCAAGAGCCTACTCTTAAACCCAGAGGACTATAACGGGGGTACTAGGGTTGGAGGAGTCCCCTGTAAGGCCTGTGAGGCTCTGTTACAGACCATAACTGATTATTTTGGATTACTGGACACAGACCAGATGTCAGAGCTGGTTTTCCTTCTCAGGGAGAGAAGTCTCCAATCATTATGATCAAGTCATGGCAGGCGAGTGCCCCAAAAGGGCAGCATACTCCTTTTGGGTTGCATGGTGCTGGTTGAGCCATCTACAAAGGGACTCTCCCACAGTGTATTTATTTAAATTTATATAAGGCTTCATTTAGCAATTCTGTTAATATTGTGGTCTCTGCCCTGTCTGCTAATCCTCATCAAAATTTTCTCCAAAATGGCAGTATTTTAAAGTAGGGAATTCCTACCAGTTTTGTATCACAACATGCCCCTTTTTCAGGCTCAAGAAACATCTCATTACCTCTCAATTCTGTGCAAGTGAGAGAAAAATAATCAGGTAGGGGCAGATGGAGCTGAATTTTCCTGTAACAGAAATCACACATGTATCCTTCAATTTATATTAACAGTCAGAATTTAAACATGACTAATGTAATTTTCTGTGCCAGTCTCTGGTGGGGTGCTTGCTTTTTCCTGAATGGATGGTAACTTCCCCTCCCTTGCAAGGCAACAGTTTGGACTGCTACATCCACTCATAAAGATACTGAGTGTTCTTGCCTGCCACATCTTTGATGTTAAAAGGTAATGGAGGAAGATCTTGTCCCCATCTTTTGGGGTCACACATAGCACTGTTAGACCTGGGGCTCTGCCTCCCTTACACCCTGTCTAGCTCCAACTTGATGTTCCAAGGTCGTTTCCAGTAAGTATGGTTCCAGCCAGCTCTTCTTAATTATCTCTTACCATGCTAGTGGCAGGCAGAGCATAAAGTCTCTATCTTCTACTACAGTGTCCATATAAAGCCCCATCATGCTGGACCGCACTTAATCTAACTTAAATCTCCCTTGTCATGGTAAATAGGGTGTGGGCACCCTGACACGGGTGCTAAACAACACCTTTTACTTATGGGCTTGCTGCTTTTCTGTCTGTTTTCTGCCAGTGTCGTCATTTCTCCAGCTCCAGTAATCTGATTCAGGCTTCCAGGATTGCTGCTCCAGTGAGTACACTGGCTCCTCTGAGCCAGCTCTAGCATATATCCATCTTGTCTCTGGCTTCCACCAGTTGCCCTTACCAGGGCAGTCCATCTCACTGCATGGTGTCAATGGGTGAGGGAAACTCAGTTTCAGTTTCTTGTTTTGCCATTCCGGGCCAGCTTTAACCCATCATTCAAGTTCCATCTGGTGAACTGGCATCAGCACATACTTACAAAGCATTCCCATGCCAGTGCCAGATGTTTCTCAGCCCATGTTGCTCCTGCAGCTGGCTGCCAGTATGATCATCATTCCAGCATTTTTGGTAAGTCTCTTGGCAGGATCATTTTCCCTGCCACAGCTAACTACATCAACAATCAGTATTTAACCATCACTAATTACAAATCTATCATTAGGACCTGGGCACATTGACTGTACTACAAGTAACTATTTGTGGTGAGAAGTCACATGATAATTCTAACCTAGAATGAGATGTCAGCTTCTAAACATAAAAATGAGCACAGTTCACAAAGAAAATAAGGATATGTGCAGGTGATTTGTTTGATTGGCCAACTGAATGATTGGGATAGACTCAACAAGCAAAGAAGAATGCAGTGCATTCAAAAGCTTGTCTAAGTCTATCCTAAACATGCAGTTGGTCCAGTAAAAGACATCACCCACCAAAATTCTTGTCCCTCTCATATTTCTGGACCATCACAACTACAATATCAAAAAGCAAACTACTCACGCTTGAATGTGGTTGTGAATGTGAAAATAAATGTAGATGGAAAGAAGGTGATGGCTGTCCAGATGCACACAGACACATGGTATCACTCACATTAAACCCTGTAATTAAAGGAATAGTGAAGTAATATTGTTCAGGACAGTCTTTATGACTTTTTTTGTTTTGTTTTTATTGATTTCACCCAATCTACTTGGTCCTAGTCCATTTGAAAAGTTGAATTTTCAAGTGTACCTAATACTGGTTTATTTCTCTCCCCCTTAAAATGGATGTCCATATTCATATTGACTTGGTTGAGGGCAAGTTAAACATGGACTAAATTTTTTAAACCTTATCCTTAAAATTCTGCATGCAAAAAAGTTACAATACAGTATGGATGAACCTAACCAATGCACAATATAAATTGTTTTAAAGGAAGTTTACTTTTGTCTTTGTAATGCTGCCCTACTGTTAAAAATACAGGGAAGGTATCAACTCAAAACTGGGATTTTGGGATTGGAGGGGGATTCCATGAATAGTCTCCCACAATACGAAATGCTTAAATATTGATATCGGCCAAGGATGGCTACATGCTAAGTTTATGTAGCTAATGCATTTTCAGCATTGAAAACTACATTAAATAGTATTGCTTTCCAAGTATTGCCAAGATTATGTGTATAACACTTACTGAAAGAAATACTGATACTTATAGTTTATAGGTGCCGTAATTCTTCTACATGGAGAATTTTTGCTGAAGGGTTTAATGTTCAAAAGAACTGTGGGGACTCTGATGGTTTACTCAGTGTTTTCTGACATAAAACAGTTTATCACATAATGCTCTTCACACCAGGGATAAAGCAAATATTGAAAATGCAAACAAATTTTACATCAGAAAAAATAACATGAAAATTTCTCTCTATTGCACAAACAAAATAGTATCATTTCTCAGAGTGTCCATTCATATGTTTATCAACAGATAATATTAGGTACTCTTCCTAGTTCAAACCCAACTAAAAACTAATACATATAGTTTTCCACACAGATTTACATTCTCTCTCTCTCTCTCTCTCTCTCTATATATATATAATGTGTGTGTGTTTGTGTGTGTGTGTGTGTGTGTGGATAGATAGATGTATCGATCTATCTAAAATACAAATGTGCATGTGGAAAACTAATATATATATGTGTATGTATATATATATGTATGTGTATGTATATATATATATATGTATGTAGGTTTTCCACACACACACACACACACACACACACACATATATATATATATATATATATATATATATATATATATGCTCCCTATTTCAGAGTTTAAGCAGGCCTTTTTGGAGTAGTACTAAATGGAAGTTCAGGCTTTTTTGCTATTTTTATATTTATTTTTTATTATAAAAAAGTCAATACTATTTGGTTCATGGACTGCCAAACCTTATTTTTAATTAATTTGCTTAAATGGGTGCAGCTGGTAACCACCATAAATTCTTCCCTTGTAAAGAAAGGAAATAATTACAGTACATATTTTCAATTAATTTGAAAGACTCTGATGTTTATGAAACTTAATAGATGAAACAATCAATCAAAGTTCACTTTCAATTGAGTAATGCTTCAATTTTAAAAATGAAATATAAAATTCACTCCAGATGCATAATTCTAGTGCTGGCCCAGAAAGCAAAGTGAATTTCATTCAAAGGAAACATGGGTATGAATCTCCTAATATGACAGATAACCTGTTCTTTTTTATTCCCAAATGGCTATGTTAAATTCTGTTTGACAAAACCTGTGTGCATCTCCACTAGATATTATCTGGGTGCCTCTTAAGTGAAAGATGTGTTACTTTTTTGTACTGTGTATATGGCAACATTGGACGTGACAGAAAAAAAGAGTGCAGAGTTTATGATCCATATTAATAGGCCTTCAAAGTGGCACATGAAAATTGTACACATGCTAGTCTTTACATGAACAATTAAGTTTCTGCAGTGAAAATGGGTTAACTGGGTTTAACCCTAGTTATATTCATGATCCACCATGCCCACAAAATGTATGCTCACCGTTCCAGAGTCTAAAGTAGACCTTTTTGGAACAGGAAGTTGGGATATAGAGACTTCAATTTTATTCTTTGTTTTGAGAATGTGTAGTTGGGTAACTGATTCACAAACACTCTTAAGAATATCTTCATTACAAAGAATATCAGCCTTATATTGCTACAGCTATCAAATAAAGATGAATTTTATCAACTACTGTAAAGGTATGACTAATAACTAAGGATAGTTACTAGGTAAGGATGTCCTCTAAGGATGTCTTTTAAACAGTGATGACTCTTATGTTTTATAATTTAGCTGTTGTTCTGCCTGTAACTGGATTTTGTAGGGTCTTTTGATAGATCACAAGCTGTAAAATAACTTCCAAGTAAATTTATTTCCACTCTGAGTGGCTTTCTGTGTTTCCTGTTCCCACCTCTATTTTGTTTGAAGAGCAATAGCTTTTTTAAAAATAGTACTTTAAAACTTCATTTAAATCAGCAGAAGATTAGCTGTTGAATTTAATAAGCCCAAGATTTCACTTACTGTTAATTAAGCACATCGCTATTTTTAGATAATAGTACACATCACACCTGGGTGCCTCTTTTTAGTAAATAATATAATTAGTACAGAAGAAAGATACCTTATCAGTGTACTCCCATGGCAGCTGTAATAATGAGGACAGCAAATAGCATGGCGCAAAGCCAGAAGGGCTGTAGATACAGTGACTCAAATTAGACCTATAAGTGACATGTGAGAAGGCAGATTCTAGGGACTTGACCTTAGAGTCAGCGATAGAACTCCCATTAATTTCAGTGGGAGAAGGATCAGGCACTATGTAGATTGCTGCATAAGCACACACAGGTAGTGGTACATGTGGACACAAATTCAAAGACCTTTTATTCACCTAAATGGCACTTACCCAGCCACATAACTGTTGTTGATGACATTTAAATACAGTTTGTGATTCTGTTACCTACTAGTACCTGTGCAGGGGTTCCTGTGGCTGGGCCTCATGGCCAGGGCCTTGCAGCAGGGGTGTCTATGCTCTGCTCATGCAGTGCCCAGCATGCAGGGAGGCTGAGACTGGAGCCAGAAACCCTCTGAGCCCGGTGTCCTGCTCCAGCCAGGCGGAGTCCTCTCATGGGCAGGACAGCTGCTGCCCGCCCAAGCGGAGCTGTATGGGCTGGGCTGGGCTTCACTTTGGGTACTCCTGGGCACCACCACCTGCCTGCTGTGGCCTAAGTGTACAGAGCTCTAGGGGCAGCCCCTGCTTTCTGTCTGCCCTCACTCTCCTCTGGTTCCTGCTTTCCCAAGCTCATGATATCTCCCCCTGTGGTCTGCTTCTCCCCATATCACCTGGCCCCTGCCCGGAGCTCTCAGCCCCGGTGCTCAGCACCCCAGTGCTGCCCCCACCTGGGAGGGATGCAGCATCTGTCTGCCCAAACCCTGGCCAGACCCTCCCTCCCAGTCCTGGGCCTGAGCTTCCCCCACTTCGAGACCATCGGGGAGGCCTGAGCACCCTGGCCCTGGGGGCTACTGCTGGGATGTTCCTGCCTCTCTCCTCTTTCTCTCCCTCCTCTTTTTCTCTCTTTCTCTTTATTTCTTCTCTTTTTCCTCTCTCCTCTCTCCTCTTTTTTTTCTCTCCTTTTGTTCTTTCTTTTCTCTCATCCTCTTCTCTCTTTCTCTTTCTTTTTCTCTCTCTCCCCTTTTTTCTCCTTTCTCTTGTCTTTTTTCTTTTTTCTTTCTTTACCTTTCTCTCTTTCCTTTTTCTTTCTCTCCTTTTTTCTCTTTCATTACAACATGCTTAACAAAAAAAACAAACCAAGAGCAAAGTTATTACATGAAATTTTATTTATTGTCACTGGGTTTCAAATATTTAGAAAACCTGGTATTTACCATATATAAAAAAGCAACATTTATGATTATTAACTATATTAATATATAGTACATTCTACCTTATGCCCCCCACCCTGGTTTTGTTTTTCTGGCATGCTGGCACTCCAGCACCTTACAAGGTAGACGTTGTGGTCTTTTAGGCACAAAAATGTTTCCTACCCCTGGCCAAAAGCATACAGCAAAGCTATCTTACACCATGCAGTTCTTTCTCATCTATCACCTCTGTGCTTCTCCCAGACGTAGGTGCAGGTGGAACTGTCCTGTTCTCTTCCATGCCTGGGAGGAGTATTGGGGGTGCTGGATCAGAAAAAACTGCCCAGCACGAGGCAGCTTCTGCTTGTTTTAGGTTGATCAGGGACCTAATGCAGGAGGAGTATATATATATGGCACACCCCTTACCTGGCTGGCTTTGCAGCATGAAGCAGTTTCCTCATAGTTTCACAGTTCTTTTCAGCTCACTCAGGAGTGCTGCCACATTCAAAAAAGTGGTGGTGAGGCATCTTGACCCTGAAAAGATTGAGAATCACTGCTCTATACAGACAGTTTCCCTAATACAGAGTAATGCTGGATTCATTACTCTGTTTTTACATGAACCAACTGAGCAAAACTCTGGGCCTAGCAAACCAAGTTTGAAAAATACATTTCAAAGCTAAGAGCAAAAGAAATTCAATAGAAATTATAATAATGCCCTCTAGTAAGCATGATTCGTTTGCAACTGAATACAGGTGGGGTTTGAATCTTCAGTTATATTTCTTTATAATGTCATATTATTAATCAGAAATATGATTTGCAGTAATAAATGCAAATAGAGATTGTAAGTAACACAAAAGTGTGTACTTACACATTTCTAGTATCTAATGCTTGGGAACACAGAAATTAATTTTGCAATAAATGCTCCCAGCAAACCACAAGCAGAGTTGTCTTCATTTTTTATGCAATTTTTAAAAAGTAGAGCAGGTATCTATCCCTGAATTCACAAGTTTGGGTAGGAAATTAAATAATGCTACCTTGAAAAATAATTCTAGTAGAACAAGATTACCTCTTGGCTCTTTTTTTTAAAATGAGAAGGTTGTTTTGGCTATTTTTTTCCAGCAGAAAATCAAGAGCCCTAAGAGATAATAAAATATGTAAAATGTTTTATGTTTTACAGAACAGTGCACTGTTAGATCACTAATGAGAGTTAGTATGAGAGTAGGTCTGAAATGAAAACATATTTGTTCTATTTAAAACTTGCATTTTTAGGTGAACATTGTCTTATATATTACACTTGCTTTGTTCCTCTATTGCAAGAATAATTTTATAAACACCTTCCTTTGTAAAAGTGCCTTTGATCCCACATTCTGTACCAAGTAGCTCTCTTTAGGGGGTGATCAACTATTCTGTTCTACAGTGTGTGTAGAAAATAGCATGACTGGGGTTCCATGCCAACATGACTACAGCATCAATATTACAGTACCGTAACATGATGCATATAATTCTATAAAATGCCTATTTAATACATAGCTGATATGAAAATAAGGCATTAAGAAAAGTAGAAAAAGGCCACCATAGATGACAAATCACTAAACCTTTCTATTGTTATTTACACACATGTACAAACCAATCACATGCATACAGCAGATTGCTACATATAGGTCCCAGTGGGTGCTGGCTGAGAAATCAATTCCTGCATGGAAGAACCTAGAGATACAGACTGTCTATCACTCCAAACACTATATGCGTTTTTTAATACAAATCCAGTAGGATACGTTCATGTAGACATATATAACATATTTTATTTTACTGTAGTGTCAACATCTGGTATGTAAAGAGCTGAACAACAATTACTATTAGGAGCAGTGAGGGTTCAGAATGGAGATAAAACTAAGAATCATTTATAAAATTGGGTACAAAAATCCAAATGAGAATCAGTGCCCAGATCCATATCTATGTCCAGGAGCTTCTTAGTAAAAATGTGAAATGAGGTTCAAGCTGTTCACTTTTGCTCTCCTGACATTGGCAGTGTTCTGCACCAAACTGTTTTCTAGAGTTTAAAGGGCAATCTCATTTGTGACACTTACAAAGCACCTCAAAGGACCATTAGGACAGCCAGGAATCAAAGGACACAGTGAGGTGCCAGACACAGGCTTTCATGAAACCACACTCTAAATGCTGAGAGTCATGAGGGAAAGCAAAGCAGTGCTACACCTTCTTCAGACTCCTAAATCTAGTGGAGCTTCTCCATGGACCAGAGCAGCACTTAGGCCTAGGATTCACTTGCTTCAGGGAAAGTCTCAAACAGTTGAGTATAACTTGGATTCTTGGCCTACATTTGTTGATGATTATCATATTTGCTGGAATATAAGATGAGGTTTTCCCCCTCATTCAGCATGGGGAAAAACCTTTCATCTTATATTTGAGTACAGGCCAGGAAAGGAGTAGCTGAAGCTCTGGAGGGACCAGTGCAGAGCAAGTGGAGTTCAGGGAAGGGGTGCAGGGAAAGAGGACACGATACAGGGGGAGCATGGGCGAAGGGACTCACAAAGCAGGGGGAGTGTGGGGAAGAGGCATGCAGAGCAGCAGGGGACTTGCTGCTGCTATGGCCCTGATCCTAACTCTGACCCCAACTGGGGCTAGAGGCTGAAGCTGGAGCTGCTGCAACAGCTTGGTTGTGCCATGATTGAAGCAAAGACATAACAAGAGCAGCTTCAAAGGGGCAGGGGGGCAGGCACAAAAGGGGCAAAGGGGAAGGAGAGGGAAAGCACTGGATGCAAATGGCAAGGTGGGGCAAGATGGAGCATGGGCAGACTTTCTGCCCATAGCCACTGCTTTCCCTACTACTACCGTCCCTGTATCAGTGGCAGAAGGGATGAATTTAAGAGAACCCTCCAATAACTAGATTCTAGAAATGGAAAATTAAAACAGACTTATACTGTAGACATAAAAAATTATAATGCTTAGGGAGTAGTCTTAAATTCAAGGTCTTCTTAGATTCAAATAAAAATGGTAATTCAAATCACTCATCCCTAAGAGCAGTGGCTGCATTACTGTATGATCATCAACTCCAATAACATAAAGCCTCTCTCTTTTTGGCTATTAATGGTGAAATCCTTGATGTTTATCCATTTGTAGAGGGAGGTGGTCATGCAGTAGGTAACACCATAATATAATTCAAAATAATAGCTATCTACCAAGACTGAGGAAAATGAAGGCATCTGCTAAATCCAATAATCAAGGAATTTAGGAGATTACATAAAACCTGTGAGGCTTGTCCAGAAAGAGATGCAGACCATATAACATAACATTACTTCTCACACTGAAAAAGACCAGCAGCCTTTTCCTATTTCTCTTTTTCTCTAACCAGAAGACAAATTACAATGTTATACAGCTTAAATACCATATCTAACACTCCTCAGAAAATAGTGATTTATGAGGGCCTTGTTCAGTTTGCAGAGCAAGTGGTTATGACAAGCCAGCAGGCACAGTTTGCATGATCCTTGCAGCTGACTTGTGATTTCATTATCTGGTCTGAAGTTTGTTTCTTTAAAATCTGCACCGCATGCTCCTTATCTTAGAGAATCTATTATTATGCATAAGGGGCACTATTCAAGAAGCCCAATGAGAGGAATGACCTTGAACAGAGTAGCAGTTTGTCAATCAACAACAGTAATTTCTAAGAGACTGTAGAAATGACACCAAATTTTCTATTACAGCACTCTGCTAATTTTCTAGAATGCTTCCCTACTCTCATTATTAAGCTTACAGCAGCAAATCTAAACCGCTTATCTTGTTAAAAAAAATATTCAACCAGAAGGAAATTATAAAATGATACTGCTAGCTTAGTTTTAGGCATACTTAAAATAGCCTTATCTACCCTAGTCATGAAAATTACTAAAATATATTTTAATTATTTTCCCACTTTTCTATAGTCATATGATTGTGATGAGGGACTGGCTAAAAAGGAGACTGGGGGAAGGGGATTGAGACCACGCCGGAAGAATGACGTTTCCACAGCAGCTGTTCTTTGAAGTTGCAAGGCAGTGGTGTGGTGGGGCATGGTGTACAGGAAAAGAAAATAGAGAGCAGAGGTCCAAAGGGAGAGGAGCCATTGTGTGGGGACTGGGACAGAGAAGTTCTGGGAGTTGACTCTGACTGGAGGAGAGGGACTCAATTGGAAGGGAAGACCGGGAGCCCTTGAAGAAGTGAGGACAGTTGAATCGTATGACAGAGAGACAAGGCAGAAGCTGTGAGAAGGAAAGAGCAGCAGATCCACAGTGGATTTAATTAAGGTCAAGTTCATTCTTAACCTATTTGGTTTTCTTGGTCTCGTTGGGATTTGATTAGTGCCGATTGTGTTCTGGGATCCGTGGAGGAAAAAGAAGCAAGAGACTGAAGGAAGTTTTTTGTTGCTGTTATTTAATGAAAGAAAAAATATAAACAGTTCTAAAAGCTGACTTTACCTTGTTTTATACATGTTGTTTTGTGTTAAATAATTGCAAAAAAGTGTCTTGGAAAATAAAGAAAACAATAAAAGTAAACAGAACAGTTTGGAAGAGTCATAGGCTATATGAATGTTGTATGACAGAAACTGTAAGAAAAAAAAGATTTTCTTTTCTAATAAAGAGAATTGATCAACTGCAAAAAATTCTATCTATATTGCTGATGTCCTTCTGCATTAGTAACACCTCCTGACTGATAACATCAAATCAGATCAAGATGTGGTGGGTGAGAGTCGGATTTAAAATGTGGAAGTGCCCAAGTCAGGCAATCCAAGAGGCAAGAGCAAAAACCAGACTCTCAAGTATAAAGGGTAATCCCTAAAATGATCCATTAAAATAGTCTGAATAGAACAGAAAATTAAGTTTTATTCACCAGAAATATACGAAATTCTTAGTTATGGTCCTGATACGATCCAGATTCAAGTTCTAGCATGGGGTCTTTATTGAGTTTCCGTGTTAAATTTAAATTTTTTCTCTTGAATAAATTATTCAAATGTCCTATTCTTTAGCTATCACGTACTCATCTTGGGTTTGAGAGATTAGGATTTGAGCAGTTGGACTCTTAAGTATAAAAACGGTTCTTGGTACATTAAGAATCACTCAGTGGGCGTGTCTACACGTGCATTTATGTTGGTTTAAATTTACTGTGCAGTAAATTACTGTGCAGTAAGCAGGAATAGGTTGGTGTTTACATGTGCAAGTGACCTGGGATTAAATTTAATCCCAGGTCAGAGCAGTCTGCCACGTTCCCCTGCAGCCAGCAGGGGAAGCTTCAGCCTCCAGCCACGTGGCTGCCAGCCCTTGAAGCCAGAGCCGGCTGCCAGCTGCCTAAATTGAAGCCAGAAGCCCAGGGGCTATGCTCAGGCTGGCACCCTAGTGGCTGGGCAGACCCAGCAGGAAGGCCCCCCTGGGTTACTGCCCAGCAATGCATCTACAAGTGCATTACTGCACAGTAACTAATTGGGCATAAATTTGATACCTACATTATGCAGGTATCAAATTTACACTCAAGTTGGTGAAAGTCACGATATTTACTACGCAGTAGGGGTGTGCACATGTAGACGTGCACCTGTACTATGCAGTAATTTCAGTTACTGCATAATAAATGTGCATGTGTGGATGCGCCCAGTATGTCATTGTTATCCACTGCCTTTATCATCTCTGACCCTCAGCAAAGCTGATTGCTATTGGCCAGATCTCTGTGATTAATACATCAGTATAATGCCAAAAAGAAATAGTTTGCTAATTTCCTTTACCTTTATCATAAGGCTAATGAGAAACATTATTTGATCCGATATGACAGTTTGGGGCAGATATAGAATGACATTCTATCCTGTGTATTTTTCTACAGTTTTTTAGCTTCACGAGTACTTACTTTGTATTGCATATACTTCTTCCATCAGTGAAAATATAACATGTTCACATAGAGGTAATTAGCAAAGCTGCTTAACAATGATTCATTACTTTTTCTTTTGTTGCGGGGGCTGAACTTTTAAAACTTGAAACAAATTCAGTCTGTTCTAATAACTAGCAGATCTAGTTTGAATTAGAAAACTCACTATCTGACAGCAAGGTAGAGAGGTTTCAGACAGATTTGGTAAAACATGGTTGTCACAAGATGTACTTCATCAAGAAAACAGGAATACTGTAGTACTGATGAACTGAAGCCTAGTTCTTAAATCATTCCTAGCACTGTATGTGAAAAATCCTATATGGTTCAGTAGAATTACTAGTCATGTAAGGACTACTCAAGGTGAGAAGAAAAGAATGAGGTCCATTTAATTCAGGGCTGGAAATTACGTATTGAAAATTTTTGAATATGTAATTCTCTTCTCAGTTTTTCCAGAGTGAATCAGGAGCTACTTCACTGACTTCAGTATAGATTTACCAGATACAAAATAGGCACAGGTAATGAATAGATCAGAGCCAATATTACTGTACATTGCTCAGTAAAGAATGAACATTAACTCAGGAATTCAATAATACATATTTCAGCATTGTGCTAATTTTGAATTGGTTTATTACAAGTTGGAAAGCAGGGGTATGTCAGACCTGAAATAGAATGCCCTGCATTTGAAAGCTTGTCTAACTTTATCCCAGCTATACAGCTAGTCCAATAGGAGATATCACTCCAAAAAAAAATCCTTTCCTCTTACTTGCCACAATTCACTTCTGAATAGAAATACCCAAGACAGCTCTGGATGAGCTAGCTCATGTACCAGAAACAGTATAATTGCATTAGTACTGTGTTCTGGCTGGGCTAATTGGATCTGCTAAGAAGCAAAATTGTGTCGGTCTTAAAATATTATCTTCTGCTAGGCATCTGATTGTACTGATCTATTGGGTGTCTACTTAAGGCATGCTTTACTGTATTTAAGGAAAGAAAAAAAAGAATAATGTAGTAAAGGGCAAGCAAGTAATACATGAGTTCAAAGACCTTGGGTATACATAATGACTCAAGAACTAGAAGCAAAATTTATCTTTTCAATTCCCACTGTGGCCCTGTACTGCACACTCTCTGTTTTTCCATGTACGAAACTCTCATTTGTGTCAGCAGAAGTTCAGAGCATGGAACAAGTACAGAATACGCAAATGAAAGCTTCACTCCTCTATTCTATACAGTCTCTGAAACTGCACTCATCACCATAGTTACCTAAGTAGTTGCCCAATAATGCATTGAGCAACATGACTGACATAAGTTATACGTTTGTTTTCTCATCCTTCCCAAGGGGGACTAGTGTCTACTGTGGAAGGTTTGGGTAATTTTTTTGCTATGCTTGTATAAATATCCAGGTTGCTGGGTATTTGCATTAGGAAAGAAAAGGTCAAAACATGCACCTGACACTTGAAATGGAAAGTGTTGAGGTTTGTAAGGTAGCTCTGGGCTTGTTCATTCCACGGGCTTGCACCATTGTGAGCCCTTTAGTTCATAACTGTTAGTTTATGTTCTGGTTTCTATAGTCTGATAAATGAATTTGAATGACTTACCTTATCTTTTGGGTTTGATGATTGATGAGAAGATACATGCAGTGCTGCTTGCCATCCTGTGGAGAACTGAATATCTCAGGGACAAATAGGGGCAAGATAGAGGCAGACAACCACAGAGTGTCTGGTCTCATCCAGCCTTCAGTCACTGGGCAAGCTATATCATCAGGGAGGAAACTGTGAATTATTTGTTGGCAATAGATCGTGCATAGACCAGCATCAACAATCTGTGTTGTTCTGTGCTGGCTGAATCCAGATTATATTGAAATGTAGCCCTATGGACTAAAAATACAGAGGTTCAAAAAGCCCAACTCAGAACTGATTCCGTCTTCACAGGCTTTTTCTAAGGTGTGTAGATTGAATCGATAACAAACTGAACTGATGTTCACTGTTTGGGTGGCCAAGCAGAAACCTGTATTGGCCCAGGTCAGGAGCCTGGGGGTGCTCATATTCACCACCCCTCACCGCCGAAGGTTTCTGAACCCAGTGGATCAGCAGCTCATGCCTGATTGGCTGCTGGACATACCCCCCCACCCCCCCCCCATCTCCTGCTATCAGCTGCAAGTAAGGGGGCAGCCAGCAGACAATCTTTCCCCACCCCACCCCCTCCTCACCAGCCACCTGCCTTTCTGAGACCATGCACTAATAATACCCAACCTTCCTCTGAAAGGCCCAGTGTTAACAAAAAGGTGGGTGGGTCCTCCCTACTTGTTATGATTTAGTGTTAGGCTAAGATGAAGGTATGTTAAGAAAATAGGTGGGTTAACAGTTTTGGCGCTCTCACTCAGGTTGAATTCTTATTACAGCTTTGACTGCAATTCAAAGGAAATCATTGTGCATGAGGTTACTGGTATGGCTACATTTGCAGTCCCAGTGGAAATTTTGTCTAAGTCTTTTTAAATGAGAACCATTGGGAGGACTTCAAAATGTCTTTACAAAATGAATTGACAAAATAAGAGCGTTTCATTCAGTGTGTCTTTGTGGGCTTGACTGCAATTCTAGGCTTGTTTTTTCAGTACTCCTGTCATAGCCCTAGTTGGCATTTTGATACAAGGTCACCACATGCCCCCAGCTTCCTCCTACCTCCTGGGGGACTTTTCCAATGAAAGTTCCTCTGCCATATAGTGGCTCAGCTGTGCTGGCAAGCAATCAGCACTGATGGAGCCAAGGTATTAGTCCTTCCTTACATACAGGTAAGGATTTTAGAAAAGTTTTTGTGATTAGAGGAGCCTTGTATTGAATGCTAACAGAAATAGGCCAGGAATGCTCTGGTCATTTGAATCGCAACTAGCAACTTTCTATTAATGGAGAAAAAGAAGACACTTTATTTACTATATCAGAAGCAGTGATGTCTTGTACTTTAGAGCATACTAAATGTAATCAGTCCTAGAGTAAACAGATGCAACCCCTGCTGGATTCAGTGGGAGGTTACACCTGCTTATGTCAGGCTGATGTTGATCCTAAATAGAGGGCATTGATCTTGTTATGACAAGCTCTATTCATCGTGAGCCAAACTGCAGCTTAGGACCCTTCCTCTACATAGTGGTGTTACAAGAAGGAGGAATCTCCATATAGCTTTCCTGCACTTTAGGGCCAGGTACAGAAGGATAAAAGGGAGCTTGGGATCCAGTTAGTGTGTCATCATTCCTGACCCTAGTCATGAGGTCAGTGGGTAGCAGGGACTGGATGGAATTTTACTCTTCTTCCTGTAGTACATTAACCAGCATAGCTAAGCCATTGAAGAGTGGCATAAATTGGTGCTAGTATAGACCTTGAAGTTTAACTTCTTGAAAAATAAGGAGGACTGCCTTAGAAGGATGGCTCACTATCTCCTAGGGCAACCCTTGCAGTGTTGTATCTACTTACAAGACCTGTATTTATTAGAACCAATAATCACTTATATGTAACTCTAGGAACTTTAGCTTAATTAATCATGCAATAAATACAATTTAAACATTGGCAGCACTAAATGAGTTCTATTGGGAACTGGCCAGCTAAACACCAGCCATCTTCATTATCCAGGAAGTACAATCTCACCCTTTTCCAATGTCCCAGTCAAAACAAAAGTATTACCTGAAATTCAACAACTCAGCCATGTTGGACTAGGCAAAGCAAGTTCCAGAGTCCTAGAAACTTACAGACAACCTCCTACCAGCCAAGCCATGTGTCACAACCCAAAGTTGTGATTTTTTGTTTGTGTATGCTTCGGCACTGCTAAATTATTTTTCCTGCTAAATTGCAGCTTCTTTGCACGGTGGAGTTTTCTGCTGCAGAAGAGAACCCCGGTGCAACGGAGTATTCCCGCCAAATTTGAAGCTTTCTTTGCATGGTGCATTTCTTTTGCATCCAAGAAATGCACGGTGCAAGGAGTTCCCGCCATTTGTATGAAGATTCGTGCCACATTATTGGCCGATTCTAATACATGCACATGTGGCGGCTAGCGATTGGCTTGCTAGCCGTATAAAGAGCTTGGGTGGTTTCCGCCCAAGTTGGAGAGAGAGCAATTGGAGTTTGAGAGGGAGAGCGTGAAGATCTCTAAGCGCTACGGATCCTTACGGACCCAACGCATTTCTTAAAAGGCAACAGAGGCCTGAACAGCCTCTAGTCTCTCCCCGTCGCCGATAAATTCCTAGACGTATCCCTTCCTGCATATTAAAGATACGAACCCGCGGAGCTTTAACAACTCCGGGGCAAGAGAACCGAACTGAACCCACGGAGCTTCGACAACTCCATGGGAGAGAAATTACCGAACCCGTGGAGCTTTAACAACTCCGGGGCTAGAACGAATTTGTCGTAGTCCTCCAACGAGGATTTAAGCGGAGCTGCACCTGGAAACTGTCCAGCCTACACCGCGACCATCTTGGGTGTAAATAAATAATCTTTAAATCAACCATTACGCCTCCGTGACTAATTCTAGCTCGCCCCCGGTCTCCTCCGGCCCTGTGTGCCCGGGCTGCTGGCCACAGCCCGCGTGTGCAAAGACAGGCCCAGCTCGCCCCTGGCCTGCACACCATGAAGTTGCAGAACATAACTAATTAGAAATAAAGATAGTTTGGAAATATGGCCCAAACAATAGTTCCTTGCTACCCATTTATTTTGCATATACTTCCTCAGTTAATACACCCTCACTTCATATCACAGCACTCCAATATTTGCTTTGGGCTATCCATTTGCATACACCTATTTTATACAGGAGAAAACTGAATTAACATCAGTGCAGTAGCTCCTGACTTGCACTGGAATACACAAGAAGAGAATCAGACTGAAAGTTATGAATACCTAATCTGTCTCTTAACTAAACAGGCTTAATTCCAACATTTTTTCTCATTGTACCAATAGCAGTTCCACGGAAATAGATAAGATACTTGGCATAATATAATGCTCCTCAGTGTTAGGAAGGATTTTGCAACTGTTATGATCTGCTTTTCTAGTAAAAGAAGTCTTATTAGTGTCAAACATGTTCATCTCAATCTATTTGAAGCCTCTCTATTTTGCTGTCAGGTGGTGAATTTTCTGATTAAAAAATGCAGTTGCCAGTTATTAGAGCAGGTTGCAGTTTTTTTCAATTTTAAAGTTATAAATAAAAGGGAACATAATTAATGATTTTAAAACACAATAAACACCTAATTTCACTGATTGAGAGAGACTACAAAAGACAAGGAAAATACTAAGGAAGCTAAAGAGCTGGGAACAAGAGTATAAGCATGGAAACTGTTTTCAGAGAGCTCTATTGGACTTTGAAACTTGGCTCAATATAAGAAATGGTTTGTACCTGCAGTGCTGCAAAAGGATCTCTGGAATTGTTCTGTGGATAAAGGGATTGTGTAAGTGGGTCTTTTTTCTTTTGCTTCCTTTTTTGTAGACCATGGGGGATCAAGTACAATGGGTATCAAAAGCCTCTTTTCCTCTACAGACATACTTAAAATTCCCAAAGCCCTAAAATAGCCACAGAGTAGGTTGAGGAGTGGGGGCTTAACCTTTTACTAGCTTTTATGGTTATTTTAGTAGTAGTCCTGAGCTAGGCTATAATTTATTGTTACATAGGCTATTTCAGCCAAAATATCTATATTAAAAGAATGTTAAGGTTGCAAAGGGAATTGTTATAAAGTTAAGAAATGCCAGAACGACAGTTGCTGGTTGCTGCTACAGCCTTTCATTACATGACCATATACATTTTTCCATTAGACCTCTGTCTCATTTACTGAACGGACAGATTTGTTTTAGTGTTTCCTATTTCTTCATTGCATGACCCCAGGCCTTATTGCTGAGGTGGGCAATTATTTCAGCTGGAGGGCCACTTAATGAGTTTTGCTGAGCTGTCAAGGACTGCACACACAGGTTCTTTTAGAAAATATAATTAAAAACATGCTAGATAAAAAAGAAACATATACTCAAAATCAAACATCTACTACAACATATTTTAATTTTATTTAAAAAAATAATTTTTGTCCTGATTTATGTGTATATATATATATATTAGTAGTGTATATAGAGGTGATTATATAATAGCTCAAAAAAGTTTTAGTCTTGTATATTGTGTGTGTGGGGGAGGGGGTTGTGTGTGGGGTGTGCAGGGGAGGGTATGGGGTGGGGGAGTGGGAGGCTATGGCAAGTCGAATGGGTTGGGTGGTGTACACATATATGTAGAGGAGTGGGAGGGTTGCCTATTAGGGGTGTGTGAAGCGGGCCATATTCAATTTGGATTCAGATTTGGCCTGATTCAGGGGACAGTGATTTGATTAGTTGATTCAGATCACTGTCCCATTTCGATTTGGCCAAATCTGAATCTGAAGATTTGATGCTGATTCTGGAGAACCAGAAATTCAGCCATAGACAGAGCTTTAAATGTTTTCTCTACATACCTCGAAGTACCAGGCATGGATCATGAACATTGAGATGGTGGGGCAGATGCAGTGTCCCACAGGAGCATGGGGAGGCCCCCTGCTTAACAGTGGACCCAGAAGTGGACTAGAAGTAGTTTCGGTCCACTTTCGGGTCCAGCGCCGAGCACACGGGAGATCTCCCTTACACCTCCCTGGCTCAGTGATCAGCTGCGGGGGGGACCCTGGGTGCCTTCCAGATCCAGGAGGCACCAGTTGCTGAGCCAGGGAGTGGGGAGCTAAGGGTCCCCCTCATGCTCCGTGGAGGACCTGGAAGTGAACTGGAAGTGCTTCCGGTCCACTTCTGGGTCCACAGCTGAGCACACTGGGGACCTCCCCCCCCGCACTCCTGTGGGACACTCCATCCACCTCACCATCTCAGCATTCACAAGCTGCCTGGTACCTTGAAGTATGTAGAAAAAACATTTAAAGCTGTCTATGTCCTAATTGTAGAATCTCTCCAAATTGATTCTGAGGGTTTCAATTCATTTCAGAGAGATTAAAGAGTCTCCTGATTCAATTTGGATTCAGAGATTTGGCCACTGAATCAGCCTGAATCTCTGCCAAATAAAATCAGCAACCGAAATTTCGCACAGCCCTAGTGCCTATGTACTAGGTTCCAGGAACCAGCTAGGGGTGGCGGGAGGGAGTGGGGCAGGGAGCATGTGCAGCAGAGCTTGCCTGGGTGGTGCAGTGCAGGTGAGGTCTGCAGCTGACCCCGCAGTGCTCTGCATGAGGCTGAGCCCTGCCTGCTCTCACCCAGGGCAGCCAGCACTGTGCTCCCCACCCCCACCCACACCCACTGGCACTGGCCAGAGTATACATCTGCCCTGTGGAGTTGCTCCCAGTGTAGTGCCCAGGTGCTGCTTGGCTCCCCATGCCTCAAGTGGTTCCTCTTCCTCCACCCCCTGGTGTATACTCCAGGCAGAGGGGGGAAGCTTCAGCCAGGCAGTTCCTGCCCCAGCATGCAGGGCTGCAGCTCCAACTCCTGGTTGCCTTCCGCCCACTCAGTTGCTTGCAGATAGCTGATCATTGCACTGGGGTAATGAAGTGGGTGGAAGGCAGCCTGGAGCTGGAGCTGGAGCTGCAGCCCAGCACACTGGGGCAAAAGCCACCTGCCCATAGTGGCACAGCAGGGGCAGGAGGAGGAGTCACTGCAGGTGTGGGGAGCCAAGCAGTACCTGGGAGCAGCACCAGTACACCTCACTGGGAACAGCTCCAACTGGAAAGCTGTGCCTGCTGGCCGGGGCCAGGTCCAGAGTCAGGGCCAGGGCTGGCAGGCATGGGTAGGACCGTGGTGCAAGCTGCCCTGTGCAGGGCTCAGTCCCATGCAGAGTGCTGCTGGAGCAGCCATGGGCTAGATCCAATCAATTAGCAGGAACCCCCCATGGACCAGATCCAATCAGCTGGCAAGCTGAATCTGGCCTGAAGTCCATATTTTGCCCACCCCTTCTTTATTTAATATATACCATTCAAAAGAATACAAAATTATTTTTTTTCACAGAAGTTTCTCTATATAGTGCTCCACAAATATTATTACTGATCTCCCCATTGTGTATGAGAGGAAATGAGGCATGCAGGCATTAAAGCCATAATTATAAAAAAGTAGAACTAATTTGGATGCCCAATTTGAGACATCTAGATCTGTTTTTTCACAGGATTTAGCATTTTTATAAAACTTAGTCTCTATTGACTTCATTTGGAAATAAGAGTTCAGCATCTCTGCAAATCTTTACACAAGAGAATGAGGAATGCTGTATCACTGGCCATCTGTGAAAACATACTTGTAGTCAAGTTGTTTTCAATGAAGTGAGGAATTCTGGGATTCTTCAAACAGAAATTTCAGAATGAGAAGAAGGATGGAATCTAGATCCCTGGGGGCAGAATGCAACTTGTGTAGCCCTAAGAACGTATTTTCTCTTCCTGCTGTCCTCTGCTTCATTTACAACACATCTTCTGACTTTGGCAACAAATGAGGCAGTTCTACAGAAAACATCCTCCATAACTATACAGACCCTAATTTATTCCCAGAGCTGACCCAGCCTGTTGCTATAAAAATCACTCTGCCACAAAACAATACATCTGGCAGACAATGAAGTAAAATGTATGGCAGATGTGGGGTAAATATTTTATGATTCAATAGAAAGTTGCTCAAAGGATGAATGAACAAGTTAGAGATTTCCTATATAGGTATGTTTGCTGAAAATATAGATAAACAGTATAAAGAAAACAAGAAAGCAAGTATTTAAAGGTATAAATAAGACAACTGTTGATAAAATAGTGTGTAGGCAGTCCAGGTAACAAGAAAAGTTATTCCTATGTTTGAAATATTCAGGGCAAAGCATGTTCTATGTTCTGAGCTTAATATTTTTTACTCACTCAAAAAAGTCTGATCTTTGTCCTTCATCTGGTCTATTGGTGTAGCTAGGGCAGGAATTTCACTGTTCCAGACAGTGTACAAATATTTTGCAGGTATATATGAGAAGGGAGCTCTCCTCTGTCATAAGGGACAGCACAGCAGGAAGCACAAAAGTATTTTCTTTTAAAAAATCTAAAAATTGGGTGATGGAGACCAGTACTCTGAGCCAGTCAAAGCATGAGTGGATCCCTTTTTACTAAATGGCCATATCCAGATGAGCATGGCCATGTGGTATGTGTTGATGCAGACCTATTTGTGGTGACACATACTGTACATTAAGGTGTTCACCATGCTGCTACCTTGCAGCATGGGGGAGGGTGGGGGTTGACCCCAGGAGATCCCAGGGTAAAAAAAAAACAAATAGCAGTTAGGCCACAAAGTGTCTTAATAGATTTCATAGATTTCATAGACATTAGGGCTGGAAGGGACCTTGGAAGATCATTGAGTCCAGCCCCCTGCCCCAGGGACAGGAAGTCAGCTGGGGTCAAAGGATCCCAGCAAGATAAATGTCAAATGTCTCTTAAAGGAGTCCAGAGGATGTGCTTATACCACCTCTGGCAGCAGTCTGTTCCAGGCCTTGGGGGCTTGGACAGTAAAGAAGTTCTTCCTTATGTGCAGCCTGAAATGGTCTTGGAGGAGTTTGTGACCGTTTGACCTTGTCATCCCTTGGGGCAATCTGGTGAACAGATGTTCCCCCAGATCCTGATGTACACACCTTATATACTTACAGGCAGTCAACAGGTCCCCCCTGAGCCTGCGCTTTTCCAGGCTGAAGAGTCCCATAGCTCTCATCCTCTCATCATAAGGCCTATTCTCCTGCCCTCTGATCATATGCATGGCTCTCCTCTGGACTCTTTCAAGCTTTTCCACATCCTTTTTAAATTGTGGTGCCCAGAATTGGATGCAGTACTCCAGCTGTGGCCTCACCAAGGCTGAGTACCACGGGGGGATGATTTGCTTGAGAAGCATCTATGGATGCAAGCCAGAGTTTTGCTCACTTTAACAGCTGCAACATTGCATTGGTGGCTCATATTAATCTTGTGGTCAATCATGAGCCCCAAGTCCCTTTTAGCCATGGTGCTAGCAAGCGTAGCACTGCCAAGCCTGTAAGCGTGCTGCAGGATTTTTTCCCCCAAGGTGGAGTACCTTGCATTTTTTGGTGTTGTTGAATGCCATCAAGTTTTTCTCCACCCATTTTCTGAGCCTATTGAGGTTGGCCTGGATCACTAGCCTATCCTCAGGTGTGGACGCTTTACCCCAAAGTTTGGTGTCGTTGGCGAACTTGGCCAGTCCGCTTCTGACACCAATGTCTACATCATTAATAACGGTGTTAAAGAGTTTAGGCTTAAGGACAGAGCCTTGGAGGACCCCACTGGTCACAGCGTACCATGATGATTTACTTCCATCTATTACCACTCTCTGGGTCTGACCTTGGAGCCAATTCCCCAGCCAGCGGACTGTGATGTTGTTAAGGCCACAGTTGACCAGTTTTCCTATGAGATGATCATGAGATACTAGATCGAAGGCTTTTTAAAATCAAGATATATGATGTCAATCTCTGCCCCCTTGTTCAGGTGATATGTCACCTGGTCATAGAAGATGATATTCGTCAGGCAAGACCTACCCGCAACAAACCTGTGATGGCTATCTCTCAGCATGTTGCCATCAGCCAGTTTGTCAAAAATGGTCTCTTTGATAATTATTTCCAAGATCTTCTCCAGGATAGAGGTCGGGCTGATGGGCCTGTAGTTCCTCAGATCTACTTTCCTCCCTTTTTTGAAGATAGGCATCACATTGGCCTTCTAACAATCTTTGGGCACTTCACCTGAGTGCCATGAGTTCTCAAAGATCTGTGCCAGTGGCTGAGCTATGATACTTGCCAGCTCCCCCTGGGGTGTAAACTCTCTGGGCCGGCTGACTTAAAGGTGTCCAGCCTTTCAAGGTGTTCCTTCACGTGGTCTACACTGATGAAGGGTAACAATTCTCCCTTGCCCTGGCCATCCTTACCATATTGAGCAGGGCCGTCCCTTGGGGCTGGTGAAAAAACGATGCAAAATACCCATTAAGCAGGTTGGCTTTTTCCTGGACATTGGTTGTTAGTTGTCCCATATGGTTTAGCAGGGTCCAGCATTACCCTTGCTTTTCCTCTGGCTCCCCACACAGCTAAAAAAGGACTTTTTATGATCATTGATACGTGTAGCCAGTTGGAGTTCAGTCACAACCTTGGCTTTCCTGATTTGCTCCCTACAGGTCCGGACCAGTGCAGAATACTCCTCCTTTGAGGTGGATCCAGTCTTTCATCCTTTATAGATCTCTCTTTTTAGATGCAGGAGGTCCACTAGTTCCCTGGAGAGCCAAGGGGGCTTCTGTGCCCTTTTGCTGCCTTTCTTCTGAGATGGGATAGACATTGCTTGTGCTTCCAGGATCACTCCCTTGAGGAGGAACCACTCATAAAAATGAAGATAAACAACTCCTGTCCCTCTCTCTAATCTTTGTGGAGTGACTTCAGTCCCAGAGAGTCAAAGAGCAATTCTATGTTCAAGAAAAGAAGAGCAAATTAGTTTGCACTAAGACATGCAAATTAGTTTGCCACAGCTAGGCCGTATCGACACAAAATGCTGACAGTGCCGTTTTTACTGCGCAGTCATTTACTACTTGCATAAACAAGTACTGAATGACTATGCAGTAACTGGAGTTGCTGTGCAGTAATGCCACCAAACGGCGTTTTCATAATGCTGACTGTGCAATAGCCTGGGACTACTCAGCAGTAGCATTGCATCATGCTTTCTGCCACACGATGCTACTGCACACTAGTCACAGGCTGCTGCTCAGTCAATGTCTCAAGTAGACGCAGCCTTAGACTAGTATCTAGTTAGATGATGATTAGAGATTATATAGTGATTATATCAATGTCACCTATTTATTTCCTAGATGCTTTTTCTCATACAATCATAGGATATTTGATTTCAGAAAATATCTATTAAAACACTGATTTGTCATATCTTTTGTCATTTAACACAGTCTATAGCTTCATGCCAAAATGTATTCTAGTTTTGTCCCTTTGGAACACAAGCCTATCCTGGCTGACAGGCAGCCTCACAACCTTGAACAATGCCCCCTTAACAACACAGACCACATTGGCACTGGACTAAATAACATGTATTATAACATCTGGGGTTCATTCATCTGCTCCACTACTCATGTCATATCAGCCATCACCTTCTTAGAGTACCTGTCTACATGTTGGACAGATAGGGAAAATCTTACATGAAACAATGAATGAAAAATAATTTTCAATTCCAGGAAGACAGAGAAATCTGTGGCTGAACACTTTCACCTCTGTGGATATTTTATCACTGACCTCAGAGTATCTGCTCTTAACCAACAACACTTTAAAAACTAATTTGAATGCAAAATGGCAGAACAAGAAATCATCTACAGACTGGATTATAAGTATAGTCTCAATAAAGACTCTGAACTCTTATCTTGTTACCTGGAATAGCTTTTCTAACTTTATGCCCCCACCTCCCTCCCTCCCACCCTGTCATGTTTAATTTGTTTATCCCTTTTGATCTCTTCAACCCACCTTCATCTCTCTAAGCAATGCCCACTCCTGCTCTTCTTTCCTCCCCCTTTGCCTGTCATTGGTATTTAAATTACTTTATTCTTTTCTATTTAGAACCCCCTATTCTCTTCAAGTCCATTCATAGCATCAAATGAAACCGGCTGCCTCCTATGAAGGTATATACCTCTCTAAATGAGTAAGTGTTTAAGGTGCCTCCCTGCTCTGCTTTCTATCAATATGTAAGCAGAGTAAGCCGTTGGCTCTGTTTTACAGAGATCTGACTGCTTTAGTTCTTGCTAAACAGTATTGAACACATACACAACATACTGTTTCAGCCATGCCACATTAACTTTCAGTGATTTTGGCTGTTCATGCTCCATCTTGGCATTTGGGTTAACTATTTTTACTTATCCTGTGATTTAACTTGAGCCCACAAGACTTGATCATGAATTTTTTTGAATACCTCTATATAACCTCAATAAAAGGTGGTAAAATTTTTGGGAGAGCAAGAAACGCAGGATCTGGCTGCATGCTGGCCCAATCTTGTGCATCAGATCCAGTCTCTTGCCAGCAAAACCCCATGTGCCAGATCTAACTATGGGCTGACCTGACCCTTTATGTCAGATCCTGCCATTCATTGGCCCAATCCCATGTGTGAGTGCTACTGAGTGCCATCACGATCTAGCACACTGGGCCACATCATCTGACCTGTGAGGCTCCTCACAGGTCCAGAAATTGGCAGCAACGGAGCTGCAATTGACATTGCCACCTCTTCCCTGTAGCCCATAGAGAGACCCACAGGCCAGATGACATGGCCTCATGGGCTGGATCCAGCCCACAGGTCAGAGGTTATGCACACCTGTTCTTAAGTACTTTTTCATTTTTCAGTTTGTAATATTTTTTTTCCTTTTTAAATAGAAGTCATTGTAGATTTTATGGAAAAGGGGCATTGATGTCCAAAAGCACTTATCATAATAATCTTCATTCTCCTCTTCCCCCCACCCACACTAAAATAAAACAAGAATAAAGTAAAATATCTTAAATCCTGACTGTAGCACTTAGGTTTCATTTTGGTGGCCATGCTGAGTAGGGCTGTGTGAAGCTTCGGTCCCTGATTCAATTCAGCGGAGATTCAGCCCGATTCAGTGTCCAAATCTCCGAATCTGAATCAAATCAGGAGACCCTATAATCTCTCCGAATTGAATCAGAACCCTCCAAATTGATTTGGAGAGATTCAGAAAGATTAAACAATTCAGACATAGGCACAGATTTAAATGTTTTTTCTACATACCTCATGGTACCAGGCAGCTCGTGAATGCTAAGATGCTGGGGTGGATGGAGCATCCCCAGCGCACTTGGCAGCAGACCCAGAAATGGACCAGAAGCACTTCTAGTCCACTTCCGGGTCTGCTGTGGAGCACATGGGGGGGGCCCCCCCTGCACCCCTCAGCTTGGCAACTGGTGCTTCCTGGGTCAGGGGGGCACCCAAGGCCCTCCCATGGCTGATCGCCGAGCACTTCCAGCCCACTTCTAGGTTTGCCATCAAGCACATGGACGGCCCCCCCAGCTGCGGTCCTGTGTGATACTCCATCCACCCCAGCATCTCAGTGTTCACGAGCCATGCCTGGTACCTTGAGGTATGTAGAAAAAACATTTAAAGCTGTGTTTATGGCTGAATCTCTGATTTTCTGAATTAGCATTGAATCTTCATATTCAGATTTGGCCAAATCAAACTGGGGACAGTGATCCAAATCAATGAATTGCATCACTGTCTCTGATTCAGGATGAATCTGAATTGAATATGGCCTGTTTTGCACACCCCTAATGCTGAGCTGTACTACCCTAGTGAGAGCACAGGCAGCCTTTCATCTGAGTCCACATGCTCCCAAATAAAAAGTACCCATTGCATTTCTCCTGAAGAGGACAACTGGGTTGTGTGGATAGCAAGTAGAATGATGCTCATGCTCCCCAGTTTTCCTGGCATGACTTCTGTCTCATAGGTAACACTGAGAAGCAGTTCTACATGCAGGAGAAAAAATAATTTGGACTGAGCTCCATGCTGCCACTGCCAGACTGATCCTGATAGCCAAGATAGTTTAAAAGCAGGTCATGTATCTAAATTAAACTGCAATCACTGTGTAATTAGCTCTAGGGAGGGCTAATCTTTGTGCCTCCTGAACACGCTGGCACCCGGTAAAACCAGCTACGATTTGGGTGTTAATTTACAATATCTAAAAGATATGAAAAAAATTACTGCAATGTCTGAAAAATAACTTCAACAGAGAGAAATGGAACCCTTGACAATTTTTATATGCTGGATAAACAGCAGTTGTAAACAGCCAAGATTACTGCTTTCTGTAATATGTGATCCTTTTACATGAATTACCTGTCAGAAGTAACACTTGTGACATGACCTACTTTTTAATATTTTCCCTAACCTACTTTAAAAATCCTCTCAAACTTCCTAACCAGTGACAGTTATTTCTGTCATGAACAATGAACTGCTTTAAAGCTAGTAGGACAGATTCCTACAATACTACAAATATGCAGGTCCCAAAGAAGTCCATATTCTTCACAATTCTCAGCCAACTGAATTGGGCTAAGTGAAAAATGTAAAGGTTGTGAGTTAGGATCCCTAAACAATGTATTTTCCTTTCCTTTCTGTGAGATTTATCTTAATTTTGTACTGTATTTCTTCAATTTTTTTTTGCTTGCTGATAAGAAACAGGAAAAAAGTTTTTTGGATTTTTTTTCTTTTTAGTATGCAGCTCTGCATGCAGGTACTTGGGTTAGTATTAGTCACAAAAGGAAGAGCCAGAAGAGCAGCCCCTATCTGTAACTCATAACACTTTGCAGGAAGCCTTCTGAATTACAACAATCCCCGAGACCTAACAGAATTTCACTGTTGGGTCTGGGGGCGGTGGGAAGAGAGGTGGAATCCAGCTGCTGGATGCCAGACTGCAGCTGGTTTCCCTTAGCAATGGGCCCTCCTCCCACCTAGGCTGGATGCTGTTTTCAGAATGGAAGGAAGGAAAAGGAAGGAGCTTGTTTTAGATGTCCCCAACCAGTACTGGAGGGTGGGGTGGGTGGATTGGAGCCCCCACACTTTGGGGGGCTCCAATATATCTCCCCAACCTCCAGTGTCAGCTGAAAAAACCCCAAACTAAACTCCCTCCACTCCTTTTCTTCCCTCCCAGTCTGAAAACAGCTGCAAGGCTGGGAGGCAGCACAGACACAAGTTACAGAAGATGTTATGTTTGAAACATCTTTATCTGAACCCTCATACAAAGAAGGGCCAGATGTTTGTGGGATTGGGCCCTTTTAAAGTGCTTTGCAGTCATGCATTTCTGTTTTGTCACTGCTATAGAGCACTTTCAAGGGCCAGAGTGGGAAAAAAAATATGTCTGTCTGGGCCTTATATTGTCACTGAGCAAAAATCCAGGACTAGCAAGTTTGAGGAGAGAGAACAAGAAGGATTCTTCCATATTTTAGCCCAATAGTATAGTTGCCTGGGAAGTGGGAGAGCCAGGTTCTAGGGTTCCTCACCCAGAGGGGATTTGTATCAGGCCACAGGTTAGCTGGATCTAGTTTGCTCTCCAGCCCTCCTGTTGACTTTGGCCACTTAGGCAGCTAAGAGAAGGCGATAAGTGGTACCAGGAGGAAAAGAATATGTTAGGGAGCATATGGCTCAGTGAGCCAGCTTCTGGGTTTTAATTTGGACCCTTGGGCTAAGTACAGACAGTCAAAAAGCCTGAGGCTTAATCAGTTCAATCTTTGCAGGTTAGTCTAAGATATATAGGCTGAACCAATAATCAAGTAAACAGACATTCAATTTTGATTCTAGAAATGCAGCCACATGCTTGCAGTGGCACAGGCTAGAAGTCCGGGAAGAAGGGGAAGAAGGGGTGCTAGAGCATGCCTCCCTGCTCAGCTGGATCAGATAGCTTGGGCCAAGACTAGCCTGCCCACCGTCTGAGCGGGGTGGGGGGGAAGGGTTGTAGGGGAGAGTAAAAGCATCTTGGGATACTGGAGGACTGTGAGTTAACTTGAACTTGGAGGGGATCTGGGACAGAAGTTTAATAAACTAATTTAACTTAAATCAGTTAAGTCTAATAATATATGCATCTAGGTTGATCTTACGCTTGTTTCAACCATTTTGAAAACAGTTTATGTGTACTGAACTTCTGTTACATTACAGATTCAAACCAGTTTCAAATCACTTATCCTGGTTTGTGTGTATTTTCTGTCCCTAGTCACAATCCCAAATGTGGGAGTTATGTCACTGTCATGCTGTTTTGGGGTCTGTTAAGTGAAATAGGATTGTGCTTCTGGTGTTGCAGTTCACTGGAATTTGTTTTTTGGACTCAGAAAGCCAGATGCTTTTGTATTGTACAAGAAATGTTTTTAAATTTTGAGATTGGGGTCAAAATAAGCAGTATAAAAGAAAGCAGCTATTAGTTGCATCCCATTTCTTTTTTTTTTTTTTCTCATCCCATCTAATTTTTAAATCATCACTCTGATGTTGTAATTTTCCAGATGCAGCACATGAGTAATTCTTCTTCATGTAAAATAGTGCCAAAATTTTTTTGAGCTTCATCATAATTTGTCTTATGAGTAAAATTATTTGAATTATGCAGACAAAGGCTGCTAATTGCTTAAAAAAGCTATACTTTACTGGTTCTGAAGCAGCCAAACCTTTTCAGGAGTAGGACAAAGAAGATGTATTAAACACACAGGGTTGTTTGAAAATTTAAATTAGAAGATTTCATTTTGCAATCATACATCACCATTGCAGGCAAATGGGAAAAATGGTATAAATCCTATAAATCCAGGCTAAGTACAGACGTTATACATAAACCGGCA
Organism: Alligator mississippiensis; assembly: GCF_030867095.1. NCBI lineage: Eukaryota > Metazoa > Chordata > Crocodylia > Alligatoridae > Alligator > Alligator mississippiensis. The sequence continues at coordinate 220,744,573 of NC_081826.1, forward strand.
TCAGTGATCAGAAAATGGTCTACACCTATAAGAGAATAGAAGTTCAGTGCACATAGGCCAGTTTAAAACTGGCAGAACCTAGTCTAAGATAGACCTGAATGGATGTAGTATCAGATTTAATCAGATTAGGTTAGACCAGTCTATCAAACTTCTGCACCAGATCCCCTTCCGATTTAATTTAGGTCACTGTCCTCTGGCATCCCAGGCTCCTATGTGGGTTCCCCACTAGGCCTCCCTTGCAGGTTGGGTTGGCAATCATCTAGCCACGCTCACCTACTCCAGCCAAGCACCAAGCTGGCCCCACCCCCAAACAGTCACAGAACTGAGGCAGGAAAGCTTCTGCTTCCCAGCCCTGCGTTGTGCCTGTGCCTGTAAATTGGGCCAGGCAGCAGCAGGTGGTGGGGGAGCGGAGGCTCTGATCCCTGCCCTGGTCCCCCCAGCCTGCAGAGCTGAGCAGGGGACTGCATAGTGGGGGCTTCCCCCTTTCCCCTGCTTCCTGGACCAGTGTGGCTTCTCTCTCCAGCCCACCCTGCCAGAGCTGTCAGCAATAGGGAGAGGGAAGGTAGAAAGCAGAGGCCCCTGCTGGGTACCCCCTCCCCCTCAGACCAAGCCAGAACAGCTGGGGTGCTGGGTCCATGGGTGCAACAAGGGACTCCACCTCCCCTCCCCTTCACTGACACCTGGCAAGGGACAGAGATGGGGAGAGAAGCCATGGTGGGCAAGGCAGCAGGGGGAAAGGGGCAGCCCCTGCAATATGCCCCCCAGCTGTGCTGGTTGGTGCGATGGTGGCCTCCACTTCTCACCCTACCCTCTCCCACAGTGGCAGCCAGCTACTGGAAGGGAGGCAAGGCTGGAAAGAGATTCTGTGTGGGCTTCCCCCTCCCTGTGGCTGACAGCAGGGGTTATGGGCATGTGCTGGGCACTCACTGAACGGTAGCCAGATGCTTGGCTGTATTTGCCTGCTTTTTACATGCCGGGAGTTATGGAAATTACTTTTTTCAAGTCATGTCCATAACTGATTACTTATGTTTTGGTTCTCACTTAGATCAAAATCTCAAAATACAGTCACCCAAGCTTTTGGTCTGAAATGGTAAATATATCAAAGGTATAGCTGGCTGCATGGACTTTTCAGCAATGTGACTTGAAATATCATGAAATCAACTCATGCAATTTGATTTGAAAAATTATAAATCAGTTTCTAAGGCCTAATTCTGTGATCTGTCTGCAGATTAGTCTACTGATCTAAACCTAATTTGCTTCTAGTTATAAGTTTCTTGCCCTCACTAAATATATGCTACATTGAAAGTACAGTAGCTGCACTTCCTACCTAAGGTTGCTATCAATGCCAAATTTCTTTGCTCCTTTAAATTACTTCATATCATCTACTTAACCTGTACAGAAGATTTATCTGAAGATATCAGGGAAAGTGCATTATACCAAATCCACTACTTAATAGGTTTGCCTCAAGATACCCTAAATAGTGTTCCATCACAATCCCATAGCCTAAAGAAAATAACATTATTGAACATTATTGTGCTCAAATAACATTATTGAAATAAAGGTATTTGAGCACATTCTTACTTCTGTTTGGAATGTTGCAGGCTGAAATGAGGCTGTTTCTTAATTATTGCCTCTATCAAAGCAGATACACACTTTTCTTAAATTCAAATCTTTGCATAAATTGTATTGGCTGTTTCTCTGCTTTATTGTTGTAGCATATCTTATTGAATTCTGTCTACCGCTTGTTCCTATGACATTTTTGTTTTGCTTTTTGGCTTTTTTTGGTGGGGGGTGCTGGGTTGTCTCTTTTTTTTTAATGATGAGGATCAAATTATGTTTTCACTTTCTCTAGTATAAGTCTTCTTTCAATAGAGTCATTTTAGAGTTATATGGAAGTTACTAAGAGAAGAATTCAACTCAGCATCTCTAAAATGACACATTGATGCTGTTCAGCCAGTCTCAGTGATTCATTAAATAATGTTCATTAGAAACAGCAGCTAAAAATAATGCCCCTTACTGTCCCTTTTCACCCTTTATTTTACTGTTTTCTTTTCTCAGTATTGTTTACCACTAGCTTGGCACAGGCTTATCATTATTTTTTGAAAAAAAAAACCTGTATATACTTGCATAGAATATAGTCCTGCATCCTTTTCAGTGCATCTGAGCACCTCAGGAAGAGAAGCAATCAATAATAATGATACCAGAACATATAATGGTGCATACTTAGAGGAACAGTTTCAAGCAAATAATGAGACCATGTTTCAAGAGTTTAGAGTCAAAGGGCACAGTAGAGTAATAGAAAACAAGATGAAGATGAAAACAGGCATTGGACATGGCTTATTAGAAACAAAGTTTCACTTACTCCCCAAAGAATATTTAGATTTGTTTATAGAAGGCACCAGTGGAGAATGATGTGAAATGACTTAGAGGCTGTTTGAAGTACAGAGACAGGAAAAAAGTATGCCGTAGATAACATAGACTTGGTATCAGTCAAGGATGCTCTCTGTTGGCGTGTCTACATGTGTCTCTGACTGTGCAGTTGTTACTGCGCAGTCATTTAGTACTTCCTAGAGGCAAGTACTAAATGACTGCACAGTAACTGCTGGTATTGTGCAGTCCCAGCAGCACATGAATCATTTCTGACCCTGCTGCACAGTAGCAATGAGCTACTGCGTAGTAGCGCTGGTGTCATGGCTTGTGCCTGCCAGTGCTATGAGCGTGTAATGTCTCGTGTAGATGCACCGTGTGTCTCCTTCTTCCAAACAGATGATATTAGCAAGATAGTGAGTGCTGAAACTTTGAAGCTAAACAGGCTTTTTCTTTTCTTTTGTTCTTTTGGACAGCTTTTAACTGAAGGGAAAAGAGAAAAAGAAAGAATGTAAGAAAAAATCTACTTATGTGGATTTCTAAGCCATTATTTTATGCACTGTAATTGTAGCACCTCCAACTTGACATAATTTGAAGGGCAAGGTGGTTACTCAGTTGTTAAGAACAATGCAATTTTCATTTTCTAGTACAGAAAAAAAGGAGAAATTTAGTTGCTATAACTATTTCAGAAGCTTCATCTCCTGCTTTTTCTGGGTTACTCAGCATCTCCACAGGTATATATTGTTTTAATTTCGGTGCTTAGTGTTTCTATCTGCCATAAAAATATTCAGAATGTTTATATAAAATCTCTTTGCCCCCTTCTCTTGTACTTCTTTCAATTTCTGTTGGTACCTTAGTGCATGTAAAAGATCCCTTCCACTTAAAACAAATATTTTGATCATTGAGCTGATTTAGCTGGATATACAAATGGGAAGGAACCTCTGTCTATTAAGAAAGGGCTGGAAATATTTTTTTAAAAAGCATTTTGCTTGGTCATGACTGAGGAATGTTTAAATTGCAATGTTACAGGTTTCCCTTGCTTTATGCTGTACATGCATTCCTGAAAAATGGCACATAACTCAAATTCGCATAAAGGGAACCCACTTCACAATGTAACAAATAGGGATACGTTCCAAGACCTCAACTTTATTGACTCCCAGACCCATTTCTACAACTCTTACAAGACAATTTTGGTACTCGCCAGCAGCAGACCGTACACACGAGCACAGGGTGGTGGTGAATGTTACCATAATGGGGATGGCAACTACAGAAACAAATGTCACAGGCAATGAGTGAGGATCACAGATCCACACAAATTATATTTTGGTACACGTCACTCTCACAGTGCACTGCACAAAGCAGCTGACTGCAGGCTTCCACCACACTGATCGCATAAAAGTGAATTTACTTTGCATATAACAAATTTTAGGTATAAAAAAGGTCATCGCATAAGAGCGAATTCACACAGACAGAACGTGCATAAAGCAAGGGAAACCTATATTTGCAATTAAATACTTTGGTGATGAGTTAAAGAGGAGAGTTGGAAAGAGACAGAGTATAAGTATTTCCCCTGTATTAGTTAGCATTAAGAGCAAAGTTTAGTACACTAACAAGAAAAGAATACTCTTATACAAAGAAGACAAGGTTCTTTGGGTAGATGGGATATCTTTTTTTAGACCAACTAAATAGTTGGAAAAATTGTTCTTTGCAAGCTTTTGGACACAAACACTCTTTTTCAGGCACAGGGAGAGTTTGCTGGTGTAATGCGTTCTCTCCTGGGTAGAATAGAAACCAATATACAAAATGAAGGTCCATGAAAATGCACATACATGGCAGTGAGGATCAGAGGGAATGGGGGACAATAGGTATGAGATAGGGAGGTAAGTGGGGAAAGGGGAAAATATAGAACTGGTGATAGAATGTAGCTGGTAAAATGCAGACAGGTTACCTGGATTTATCAGATGGCAGGCAGATTATAATGTGATTTAGGCACTCACCTACCTATCTCACACCTATTGTCCCCCATTCCCTCTGATGCTCGTTGCCATGTATATGCATTTTCACAGACCTTCATTTTGTATATTGGCTTCTAGTCTACCCAGGAAGCACATATTATAAAATGTAACCTCATAAATCTGGATATCAAATAACCAGAATTCTCAAAAATCTGGCACTTTGTAAAACTACACTAGATTAGGGAGTAGCAGCAGCTGGTCCCAGAGCAGAGGAGGGCGAAGCTTCAGTTTTCAAATTTCTGGCAGATGCTTGGTCCTGAGCATGCCGGATTCATGAGGTTATACTGTACCAGCAAACTCTCCCTATGCCTGAAGAAGGGTGCTTGTGTAAGAGTATTATTTTCTTGTTAGTGCACTAAACTTTGCTATTAATGCTTACTAATACAGAGGAAATATTTATATTCTCTCTTTCTTTCCAACTCTCCTTTTTAACCACTCACCACTGTATTTAATTGCATGTAACATTGCAATTTAAACATTGGATTGAAAGAAAAGGCTTTCCTCAGTCATAACCAAACAAAATGCTTGAATGCTGAGCCTCAAAAGACAAAAATAAATGACTCAAAAAGGAAATATATAACTTGAAGCTGAAAGCAGGATATATACAGCAAACCCTGTAATCAACTGGAGGATGAAAATTTCTAACATCATTAATATGTATGGCCTTGAATGTCTCATCACACTATTCTGTCAAAGTAATAAAGGAATTTTAAAAAATGCACTGCTCAGATAAAAGAAACACTGCACTTGCTGTTTCAACTCCCAGTTTTATCACATTCTCACTACTTCTCCTGCCTTAGGGATTTCATTTTAACAAGAGTTGCTATGCACCTTGGATTTTATTTTTCTCTTTTAGTGGTAGGAAGTATTAAAAAATGTCAGGCATAATGAATTACTGGAACATTAGGAGCACTATATTTGCTTTATGCATGGTTTAGTGATAAATGGATACAATGTATTGATTTAATATTTCTATTTAACTTTTCCTGATCTGTCCATGATCGGTTTGCTGGATCAGAAATTAGTTTTACAATGTTTTGTGATCAGATATCTTTTCCTAGCAGCGACTCTCCTGGGTTTTAATGGATTGCTCCTGCAATGCAATTGCAATTACTAGATCTGGTGAACTAAAGAGGGAACGGGAGGGACACTCAGCAGTACCTACAATGACTGAAGATCATTAAAATAGTCAGTGTCTACTTCCAGAGATTCTGTGTAGATTCAAGGGCATCTGTATTATAAAGATATGATGTGGAACCAATTCTGCCTGCACTGAAGTTAGTAGAGGTCTTGCCATTCACTTCAGTGGGAATAGTATAGGGTCCAACCTATTTCCTAAAATTTCCTACAAAGAACTGAGAAAAAACAATGCATTATTCAGCAGTCGATTCTTTTTCTAAGAATTAGACCTAGCAAAATTGTTCCACTTTGTGAACTCCCTTCTGAACATAAAATTTGTTCTGGGATCCTAACTCCCACTTGAACACCTGCTTGTAATTTGACAGGGTTGTAACCTTGACAGAGACTCTACATTGATGTGAGAGAAAAAAGGTCAGAGATTTTGGTGATATAACTCTGTAGCTCTGCTGTACTCGATCAGGATCACTATAAGAGCAAGTTAAACATTAATAAGTCAAGAAGTGTGTGAGGGAGGTTATTTTAACTCATATGGGGCCTGATCCTCTCAACTGTTATATGCTCCCAATTTCCAGTGGAAAGGTGTCAGGCACTTATTCCTTAGGAAACTCTTCAGGGAAGAGGATGACTATTTTAATTGGTTTGTTAGTGGTGGTTATCAGGTGTCATATTCTTTCTGCTGATCTTAATTTGACATTGCTCACTATTCAATGAAGCGTTTCATTGTTAAGATGTGAATGAGTATGAAATGAATTTTTATAAGTTAGTAATTTTAAAAGAAAAAGAAAAAAAATAGTATTGATCCCATGGGAAAAAAAAAATTAAAAACTGATTGAACAAATAAAGCATCGTTGAAAATAGAAACTTACATCTTGATGTGTGATTTAACATGAAGTTAAAAAATTCAGTTAACTCATGCAGCTAGAGAGGATACTTGTTATGCAGTTCAGCAGCCTCATAAACAAATATGGAATTACAGAATCATAGAAAATTAGGGTTGGAAGGGTCCTCAGAAGATCATCTAGCCCAACCCCCTGCTTAAAGCAGGGCTTTCTCCAACTAGATCATACCAGCCAGGGCTTTGTCAAGCCAGGCCTTAAAAACCTCCAAGGATGGAGGTTCTACTACCCCTCTAGGTAACCTGTTTCGGTGCTTCACCAATACTGAGAAGAGTCTAGCTCCATCCTTTTTGGAACTACGCTTCAGGTAGTTAAAGGTAGTTAAATTATTGTGGACCTCAGATATATCACTATATAGCTAAGGTCTGCAGTAGTTTATGATAATGAAATACATTATTTTTTATATTATCATCCAACAATCTTCAGGTGCCTATCATCCACTCTTGATAAAACTATGAACCTGCTTTTAGGTATCTAATATAGGGCAAACAGAAGTTTTGGCAAATTATACATAGTATTTGTAGGATTCTATCACTTTAAAAAAAATGTGCTCTTCTTGTGTTCTGATTTTTAAATGAAACAATTGTTCTGGACCATTACTGGACTGAATTGTTCTGGGCCAGCTCCTCCCACTTAACCGTAGTTCAGTCGAGGCTCTCCACAAATCATTTCCTTAATTTAGACAGTGATATAATATTTTAAAGTTCTCATACCCTACATTTACTATCTCAAGCTTCCTGGCATGAACTTCAGCTCATGTAGATCTAATCATAAAATAAGTGACCCATGTTGACAACTAGATCATGGTACTGTGATCTTGAAGTGAAACTTGAGAGACCCAAGTTGAGAGTGCATCTGTCAGGGCACCTTGTTATAGTTCTATCTCACAGTATAAATCTGTAGAGTAAAATAAAAATCATTGTAAACCTGTGATGCTCAACATCTTTGGCCTGTGGGCCAGAGAAGTGGTGCTGAGTCTATCAGTGGGCCGGATCTGGTCCACGGGCTTGATCTAGTACATGGGGCTGGCCATGCTGGAGAACAGCCTGACTAGGGCCATTCCAACTGCAATGGATCCTGGCTGGGCTTCTCCCATGCAGCTGCATGGGGCCCCAGGTTGATCCAGCTGCATGGGAACAGCACCCAATCCCTCTGTATGGGGCTGGCTCAACCGGGGCCAATCCAGGCACATGGGACTTAGAAATTTGGTGACAGTGGAGATGTGACAGTGTTAATTCCTGTCATTCTCCCACCTCCAAATGTATGGACCTATGGGGAGACCTGTGAATTACATGGTTCCATGGGTTGGATTTGACCCACATGTCAGGGATTGAGCACTCATGTTCTACACAGCTATACCCATTTAGTTGCATATGTACAAGATAATTTTACAAAAGACAACTGTTGGCTGTGTGGTTATACATTTCCTTCTGACAAAACCAAATCTCAGGAAGGTCAGACCCTATTAATGAAAAATATGGGGGTCCTTTGAACATAAAAAGAGGAGACTAAGCAAAAACAATAACCAAACTGACACCCAAAGCCCCAGCATCTACACAAAACACTGATGTGACAGTTATGGAGCTTTTAAGCAGATGGATAGCATATGGGTTTTTGCAATCATTTAGAGAAGCAACATAATTAAGACAAATTTAGTATTTAAGTATAATAGTAAACATTTGCATAATGACACATTCATTGAGTACATTTTGAAAAGTGTGCAAGTAATATGCACTCCAAAATAGCATACTACAAATGGATGGTCTAGAAGGTACTTAGTGAACTGGAAGCATAGGTATTTTTCAAAATTCCTCTCTTTTATTTTTTTCTGTTCAAAATTAAATGCCAACACGAGTAAAACCTGAGGAAATCACTCTAACTAACAACCACAAACCCAAAAATTCACTGGATTTGTAGACCACAAAAAACAGACAGATTTGTTTGCTGACTGAATCTTCATTCATATGATTAAAATTCTCAGTTAAAAAGGATGTAGGCAAACACATACTTTTGGAAATATAGACAAATTAAAAGGCCCCAATTAACTTGTCATATCTTTTATATCCTTTTTTGTATTTAATAAGAAAAGAGTTAGGAGAACACACTAGAAGTATTGCATAAAAATAAATGGTAGCATCAGGTAAATTTTTGTGACCTCCAAAAAGATGTATTCCAAAAATATACATTCGATAACCATTTTAGATCCTTGTGTAAGTCACTGGAGATCAATCTCAGGGAAACCCTACTTTGCCTGAAGTATTTTAAGTGATACATATGACTATTATATTTCAGGTTACTGGGATCTTTGTCCTTTTAATACATATTCAGACTTGACAAACCCCTCCCCCTACCAATTTGTAATAATTATATGAATTTTATAGCAATGTACAGTATGTCTACAATGCATGACATGGTGCAATGCAGAGATACCAAAGCTATCTATGAATAAGCTGTTTCAGAAATTGTATAGCAGCTACTCAGATGGGCTGATTAAATGGCCATCTGCATAGATGACGCATAGCAGGGGTGAGGGCAGGGATTTCTAATACCTTTATAATTTTAGTTGCCAAATACTCACCAGCCATCGCTCCCCACTCCTCGGCCATCACCCCCTCTGAGATTGGCCTTCACCAGCTGGGGAGTGAGGGGTGATGGCTGGTGCCGCCCCCTCCCCCCCCCCGAGAATGTGGGGGCACTGAGAGAAGTGCTGGTCACACTTCTGGGGGGTTTGCCACTGGCACTTTTGGTTTGCTGCTGGCATAAGTGGCAATCGGACACTGGGGGAATCCCACCCCCCTCCGTTCAGTGATTCACCACTGGTGCCCCCGCAGGATAAGGAGGCAGCAATAACTCATGGCCATCTGCACACACTAATGCAACTATGGTGCTTCTGGTACCAGAATTAATTTGTTCAGAAAGCTACTTATGGAATCTCTGTCCAGTATAGTATTGTATCAGGTAGATGTGCCAGTTATTCTAATGAGTCTCAAAAACTTGACAAACAATTAGTGACTAGATTTTCATATTGCAGAGACAAGCATATGGGACCCTTGTTTCTAATATGAAATTTTCTGGGCAAAATATCTGTTTACATTCTGCTTTCAGCATAGCAAGTATACCTTTCTAATACCTTTTAGGTGCCATATACTCAGCATGGTCAGGGAGATATTGCTCTCCCCCCTAAATGACTAGCACTGCTCCTTCAAAAAGGAGATAATGGATACTATCATAAGGCGCGTCTAGACGAGCATGCACATGCCTGTTGAGGCATCTCAAAGCAGTTTGAAATGCTGCAGGAGGCACCCTGAGAATGTAAAAATGTTCCCCTGCACTGTATATTTGCATCATGTACTCTAAATTTGATACCAGGAAATCCTGGTAAAAAAACTACAGTAAAATCCCAGTAAAAGACAATGCAGGGCAGTAAAAAACCCTGGTAAAAAACAATGCAGGGCACAGCAGTGGTCTTTGGGGTGCTCATGGCCCACTACTCGCAGAGCTGCCCTGGTGGTGTGGTGTGACCCTGGCCACTTGAAACTGCCTGTGCCACACGGAGCCGGCCCAACCTGGGCCAGGGGCACACACCTTGAGGCAGGACCGGGCTACTCTTGCTGTCACCTGAGGTCCCTGGCACCGCATGCAAGAGCTGCACGCCTTTGTGCTGGGCCGGGTCCTGCTTCCAAGTGACTCATAGATTTCGTAGACATTATAGATTTCATAAACATTAGGGCTAGAAGAGACCTCAGAAGATCATCGAGTCCAGCCCCCTGCCCCAGGGGCAGGAAGTCAGCTGGGGTCACAGAATCCCAGCAAGATAAACATGCAGTTTTCTCTTGAAGACATTCAGAGTAGGTGCTTGAACCACCTCCCATGGCAGGCTATTCTAGACCTTGGGGGCTCGGACAGTAAATAAAATCTTCCTTATGTCCAGCCTGAAATGGTCTTGCAGGAGTTTATAAATGTTCAAACTTGTCATCCCTTGTGGGGGTTCTGGTGAACAATCATTCCCCCAGATCCTGATGAACATACCTGATAAACTTATAGGTGGCCATCAGATCACCCCTGAGCCTTCGCTTTTCCAGGCTGAAGAGTCCCATAGCTCTCAGCCTGTTGTCATAAGGTCTGTTTTCCTCACCTCTGATCACACGTGTGGCTCTTCCCTGGACTCTCTCAAACTTCTCCACATCCTTTTTGAATTGTAGAGCCCAAAACTGGATGCAGTACTCCAGCTGCAGCCTCACCAAGGCTGAGTACAATGGGAGAGGGACATCCTGGGATTTGCTTGACAAGCATCTATAGATGCAAGCCAGCATATTGCTCACTTTACTAGCCGCAGCATCACATTGAAGACTAATGTCATCTTGTGGTCAATCATGACCCCCAAGTCCTTTTCATCCATAGTGCTAACCAGTGTAGCACTGCTGAGCTTATAAAGATGCTGCAGGTTTTTCCTCCCAAGGTGGAGAATCTTGCATTTTACAGTGTTAAACACCATCAGATTCTCATCCGCCCATTTTCTGAGCCTGTCAATGTCAGCCTGGATCGACCTCCTGTCCTCAGGTGTGGATGCTTTACCCCAAAGTTTGGTATCATCGGTGAACTTGGCCAGTCCGCTTCTGACTCCAATGTCCACATCATTAATGAAGATGTTGAACAATATAGGCCCAAGGACAGAGCCTTGAGGGACCCCACTGGTCACAGGGCACCATGACGATTGACTTCCATCAACCAACACCCTCTGGGTCTGACCACGGAGCCAATTCCCCAGCCAGCTGATCATGGTGGACCTGAGGCTGTAGTTGGCTAGTTTTGCCAAGAGATGATCATGGGAAACCAGATCTAAGACTTTTTTGAAGTCAAGATATACAACATCGATCCCCTCCCCCTTGTCCAGGTGATAGGTCACCTGGTTGTAAAAGGAAATAAGATTGGTCAAGCCAGACCTACCTGCAACAAACCTGTGCTGGCTAACCCTCAGGATGTTGCCATTGGCCAGTCCATTAAGAATGGTGTCTTTGATGATTTTTTCTAAGACCTTCCCCAGGATAGAGGTCAGGCTGATGGGCCTGTAGTTTGCTGGATCCACTTTCCTCCCTTTCTGGAAGATAGGCACGACATTGGCCTTCTTCCAATTTTTGGGCATTTCACCAGAGTGCCAGGAGTTCTTGAAGATCCATGCCAGGGCCTGAGCTATGATGCTAGCCAGCTCCTTGAGTACCCTGGGGTGTAGATTGTCAGGGCCATCTGACTTGAAGGTGTCCAGCCTCTCAAGTTGTTCCTACACAAGGTCAGCATTGATGGAGGGCAAGGAATCTCCCTCACCTGGGCCTCCCTGTCCCATAATGGGCAGTGGCGTCCCATGGGATTGATTAAAGACCGACACAAAGTACCCATTTAGTAGGTTGTTTTTTTTCCTGGGTGTTGGTTGTCAGTTGTCCCTTATGGTTTAGCAGGGGTTCAATGTTGCCCTTGATTTTCCTCTGGCTCCCCACATATCTATAAAAGGACTTTTTATTATCCTTGATACTTGTAGCTAGTTGGAGTTTAGTCGCAGCCTTGGCTTTCCTTGTTCGCTCCCTGCAGGTCCAGACCATTGCAGAATATTCTTTGTTGGAGGTGGATCCCATCCTCCATCCTTTGTAGGTCTTTCTTTTTAGTTTCAGGAGGTCCACTAGTTCCCTGGAGAGCCAAGGGGCTGCTGTGCCCTTTTGCTGCCTTTCCTCCAAGACAGAATATAGCATTAGCTTGTGCATCAAGAATCACTCCCTTGAGGAGCAACCGCTCTTCCTGAACTCCCCTCCCCTTTGGGTTGTGGTCCCTCAGGGCCTCACTGACAAGCCTCCTGAGCTTGTCAAAATCAGCTTTCCTGAAGTTGAGGACTTCTGTATTGCTGACTGTCTTGCCAGCTTTATGGCTGATGGTGAAGGTGATCAGCTCGTGGTTGCTGTGACCCAGATTCCCATCGATTGTTAGGTCATTGATTAGGTTGTCCCTGGTTGGCAGTACCAGGTTGAGCAGTGCTTTACCTCTTGTTGAACCATAGACTTTTTGTTTCAGATAGAGGTCATCCACACATGAAAGGAAGCTTTGCGGCCACTTAGCTTTAGCTGAGTGCTTTTCCCACGAGATGAAGTCTCCCATGACAACCATGGACTGGGAGCATGTGGCGTCAGCCAATTCCCTGGTGAACTCCTGGTCAAGCTCCTGACTTTGGGTAGGAGGTCTGTAATAGACTCCCACCATTGTGTCCCCTGTACCATTTTCCCCGTGGATTTTAACCCAGAGGGCCTCCAGTTGTCCACCCTGGTCACCAATATTGGCTTGCAGGGATGTGTAGCTCTCCTTGACATAGAGAGCTACAGCCCCACCCCTTTTGTCCACTCAATCTCTCCTGTACAGGGTATAGCCATCTATACCCATGGTACAGTCATGGGTGGAGTCCCACCACATCTCTGTTATACCTATGATATCATAATTATTTGTGTTAAGCAGGAGGACGAGTTCCTCCTGTTTATTCCCCAAGCTCCTGGCATTCATGTACAGGCAGGCAAGTGTCCCCTTGGGGGGGCCACAGCCTTGCCTGCAGATTGTTCCAGGGCTGGGGCTATTGCAGGCTCCCTTAAGTGCCTTGATCTGCTGGCTTTGCAAGGGTTGCTCAGTGGGCCGGCAGTGGCGGTAGTCCCACCGTCCCCTGACGGGCTTAGTTTAAAGCCCGGTGGAGTGGGTCAGCCAGTCTGGCTGAGAAGAACCTCCTTCCCAGCAGAGATAGGTGAAGGCCATCCACTTACATGCTGTTGGGCTGGGTTGGGTTCATGGAGGCAGGACCCAGCTCAGCCCGAGGGTGTGTGGCTCTTGCATGTGTTTCTGGGGGCCCCAGCTGACAGCAAGAGTAGCCCAGTCCTGCCTGAAGATGTATGTCCTCAGGCCAAGTTGGGCTTGTGAGCTGTGTGGGGGAGGGGGCAGGCAGGGCCCCCAGCCCTCCCAAGCAGCCTCCTCCAGCCCCACAGTCCCCACACCCACAGTTTCCCCATACCCACACACACCATCCCCTGCACCGCCACAGTCTCCCCCATGTCCCTACTTACTGGGGGCAGAGCCTTGCTCTGAGACACTGCTTCAGCCTTCCCCACTCCTATTTGCCCCTGCATGCTGAGGTAGCATGCTGGAGCAGCACAGGAAGGGGGCAGGTATAGAGGTGCTCTGGCTGGGTTTCAGAGCATCCCTCTGGAGGACCCAGCCTTCAGTTGCTTCAGGGTATGCTCCAGGAGTGCACCCTGTGCTGCTTTTTCCCAGTGTGGTTTTTTTTGATACTTGGATTTTCCAGTATCAAAAATAGAGTCCACCCGGCAAATATGCAGCCCGGAGAACATTTTTTTGTTCCCAGCAGGCCTCTTCCAGGGTCTCAAACTGCTTTGAGATGCTGCAACAGGCGTGTGCTCACTCATCTGGATGTGGCCATAAAATGTATTTACAAATCCTCCATCACCCAAGGCATGGGTATTTATTATTTGTGTTATATTACAAAAGTAAAATAACCCAAATCAAGAGTGGATCAAGAATTCCCTATGACCAGTACTCTGTACATCTGAGACTAAAAAAACCCCCAAATCCTCTGTGCTAAAGAACATAACATTGAAAAAAAAGACAAGGCAGATAGGAAGATTTAAAAGAATCCCTGTCTACAATAAAAAGCATGAAGAACATTACAAGAAAAGAGGATGGATTCTAATTTCAGAAGTTGAATTATCCTATTAGTTGCATGCTCACCACTGAAACCAGTGATAGTTGTATATGAGGACCTGACAGGATAACCGGACTCCAAATTTTACAGTATAATATATTTTGAAAAATATGCCATCTTACTTCCTGTTGCAAACACTCAAGAAGAAACTACTGACATGCTCTGCATCACAGATTCAAATCTGATCTGAGGATGTGCAGTTAAACCCAATGGTATAGTACTGTACTTCAGAGGCTGAGTTTCCAAAAGTTTTCAGCATTGTCCTAACTTTTCTTCAACTGAAGTCAATCAGAGCCAATACCATGCATTTCTGAAAATCCCATCCTGAACCCCGCAAGCTCTCCTTTGCAATATTCCATTGGTATATTATTGCCTCCAGGTTATCTTTGAAACTCAACTATATATTCCAATCCAGTTAGATTCACCTCTTATTCAAGGAAAAAAGCAGCTCATAAAAGATATTCCTCCTCAAAAGCATAATATAATAAATTAATTATTTTAATTATATTTATTTAGCATTTAGTAACTATAAGCCATTCATTAAATAAACCCTTTGCAAAGGGTGAATTTCTCGATAAAGTATTTAAGTAATATAATTATTTTTTCCTGCAAAGTTTTCTGCTTTAGTAAGATTTTGCTTAATTGAATATTTCATCTAAACTAACAGAGAACACATAATCATTAAAATAAGTAAACCAAACATAGCATCCTTACAAAATCTAAGAATAATTTGTATTCCTTAATGATAGACAGTAGGGCTGATTACTGTTGATGTAAACAGTTAAGTAAAGTACGAGAGAGGTGTTTACACACTAAAAAAAAATGAAAGCAGTGAATTTTATTTATACTAAATGCTAAATTCAGCAAAATATGTTTTCTGGTTCTGACTCTCATGGTTTCAAAACACTTTTTGGGATAAAAGACAATAAATATAATAGAAATGTATTTTATTCTAATAAAAACCCTATAATACAGAAGTCATTTTACTGCTTCATGTTCGTATCTTTGCATTATTACCCCCTACAGAAAAGCCTTCCATGTTCCCATGAAAGATCATTTCATCAGTCTACAACAATACACCAACCGAGGCATCTATGAGGGCCAGGAGGGACTTGACTTTCATAGGACTCATCAGTATGCTTGAGTACATAGCTGGAGGCCTTGATCTTGCCATCATATTCACTTTGCTGCAGTCCCCAAAATAGCTGAGATTGTACCCTTTACTGTACTTTCAGTCTTTGGCAGTTTGAGGAGAAGTAGATCAGACTTTACCTCTCTTATATAGATATCCAAAGTAGACAAACATAGACTAACCCATGTACAAGGGTTTATAACATGCAATGACACCTTGGGATATCAGTGAAATTATTTGGCTAAGTCCATTCATTATACTGAAAAGGTACACTGTTTCTTTGATTAAAAACATAAAGCAAGCTCTTTTCCTGCTGGCAACTTCAGCACTGTCTTTGTTGGACAATTAACCAGCATAACAAAGTGCTGAGACAAATGTTCATGCAATTTACCTATCCTGCCAAGAATAGTTACTTTGTAGCTTGATAGTTGCAGATTTGGGGACTAATTCTCCTCTCTCACTGTATAAATCCGGATTAGTTCTAGAGAAGTTAACACAGTTGTACCAGTATATAATTGGTAATTAATAATTGAGAAAAAATTAACCTGATTAGTTTCAGTTCCTGAGTGCTCTGAGGCAGAAGTAATCCTTCAACAATAGTAACTTTCTTGATGCCCAGCTGTTAGCCATTCTTTCTCTAGTTACCTATGCCAAATTTGCCTCAAATACTGTATGTCAGTGATTCCCAGCCAGGGTGCTGTAGTACCAAAGGGTTCAATGAAATCCTTTCAAGGGTGCTGCAAGGTGCTAAGCAGCGTTAGCACTATTTGGTATACAAGCATAATTCACAAAGTAAATCCAGAGATTTAGGGTGCAGACAGAAGTGCAGCACTCAGCTGTAACTTAGAACATTTTCTGTAAAGTGTTCTGAGTTACAATGATCCCCCAAACCAAACAGAAGTTCACTGTTGATTCCAGAGGGGAGGGGAATCTAGTTGTGGGATACTGAAGCCAGGTTCCCTTAGCAATGGCCACAGCTCTCTGCCAGTGCTCACTGTTTTCAGCATAGGAGTGGGGGAAAGGCAGTGGGGGGACCTCATTCTTGGGGCTCTCCAGCTAGTGTTGAAGGGTGAGGTGGGTGAATTGTAGCCCTTCCCTCCCCCCCTCCCCATCTCAGGGAGGCTTCAATAAACCTATCCTACCCTCTGGGGGAGGGGGAGGGGGGGGGTGCTGAAAAAGCCCTAGACTGAACTTCCTCCGCTCCCTTTCCCCACTCCCATTCTGAAAACAGTGACAGGCTGGGAGCTCTGCAGACACAAATTACAGAAGAAGCTGCTACATTTTGAAATGTTTTCATCTGATATCTCCTGCAGAGGAGTCAGATTTTCACCCAATCAGCCATTTTTTAAACTCTCTGCAGCTACATACTTATTTGGCCACAGTTATATACTGCTTTCTGTGGCTAGATTGGGCAAAAAATAGTCACTTCTGTCTGTGTTCTCAAGTAGGAAATCATAGCATTAAAAACATTCTGAGCTTTTGTTTTCTTTCTGAATTCTTTGTAGCAGAAAAAAAAAATTGCTCTATTATTTGTTTGTAGTCAGCAAGGCTAAGTGCAGACAGTCAAAAAGCCTGAGGCTGAATCAATTCAATCTGTGCAGGTTAGTCTAAACTGCTTAGACTGAACTGATAAGCAAGTGAAGATGTTCACTTTTGATTCCAGAAATGCAGCCATATGGCTCAGGCTACAAGCTGGGGAGTATTAGAGCATGCCTCCCTACTTGGCTGGAGAATACAGCTTGGGCCAAGGCTAGCCTGCCCACCATACACAGGGGTGTTTTCAAGGGAGGTGCAAAGCATTCTGGGATGCTGGGGGACTGTGAGTTTACTTGAATCTGGAAGGGATCTAGTACAGAAGTTCAACAAACCATTTTAACCTAAATCAGTTAAATCTGATACTATATCCATTCAGAATTATCTTAAACTAGTTTTGGCCATTTTGAAAGTAGTTTCTGTGCACTGAACTTCAGTTGTGTTACAGATTTGAACCAGTTTCCATTCACTTATACTGGTTTATGTGTAACTTTTGTCCCTAGCCCAAATGAGTGAAAACCTGGGCTGGCATTTTTTGAGCATTGCCTTGAGTCTAATGAGGAGTGCCTTGAGTCTAATGAGGAGTGCCTTGAGTCTAAAAAGGTTGAAAACCACTGTTGTAAGTTATTACTACTTCTAATAGGAGTTCATTATAAGCAATCAATTAATCTGAGTTCAGGCTAAAATTCTAAGAATTAGCTTTAATGATTATTTTAGATGTTAATTAAAATGACTAGTGAAACATTTGCTGAACATTTAGAAGCCAATATTCTCATTTGATGTAAACTGGCTTAACTACATTGACTGCAGTGCCAATATCCAATAGTTGATGAAGTGATATAGAAAGTTTAAATAAAGAGTTCTAGAAAGATGTGGCTACAGGTAATACAGGTTTATAGATTCTAAAAATAGGTATTGAATATGATTCAAGTTATGAATAATAATTTAAAAAGAAATAATTCTATTCACCTCATTCTCCCACAACCCATCTTTGTAATACATGCTTTAATGTTAATATTGTCACTCTTCACCTAATTTATGCAGATTTCCTGAACACAAATTACCATCTTGAAAAATAGATTTTTTAAAAAATAGATTAGCTGATATCTTTGCAGCAGGCTAGTCTGTATACTTACATATCTTTGATTATTTTAATGGAAGATTGAAACTAAATTCCTTAGAAGGGTTAAAACATCTCAACACTTATTGTTGTCTTTTTTCCCCATACAAACTAAGAAAACTAGGAAGGCATATGAATTTGCTACTACAGCATATAGGAATAGGACAGTGTCTCTTTAAAAGAGCTGTGAACCCTCTAGAGATGCTTATCGCATTCCAGATTCGAGGAACAAAACAGTCAGAATCGTACATTAGCAAATGTGCTTATGTAGCCACTGCCTAAGTGCACATGGCTTCTAAACACTGTTGTGATTAGATAAGGATTGACCAAAAACAATAATGTTTTTAAATTTTCTTTTATGAAGTCAGGATTAATTTTAGTAAGTGTAGTATTGATTTTCTACTAATTTTGCTCAACATATTTATCAATGACCTGGAAATGAGGGTATACAATGATATCTCCAATTCTGCAGATGATGCTAAATTGTTCTGGTTAGTAAAAAGTGATGGAGTTGAGCTGCAGAAAGATCTCACTAGCTGAGTGAGTGGGCAGAAAAATGGCAGATGGACTTCAGTGTTGAGAAATGCAAGGTAATGCACATAGGGAAAAATAACCTCAACTGTATGTCCATAATGCTCAGTTCTGAACTAACTCTATGACTCAAGACTGAGACTTTAGAGTCATTGTTACAGGTTTCACAGATCCACATGTTGTTTGTGTTGGAGTCCAAGTTTACAGTACACTGCTTGCTTCTTTTTCATTTTTCTTCTGTCCCCTGAATCAAAGCCACTTCATGTTGAGCTGCACCCAATGCCAGCTGTTTCCACCAGATTGGGCAGGATTCTGTATGCTCAATGTTCAATGATTTCATATCATTTTTACACATCATGGTATTGCCACAGAGCCAGTCTGCTAAATCAGAAAGGATATCATAGAATTAGAGATGGTACAGAGAAGGGCAGCAAAAATTATTAGGACTATGGAGCAGTTGCCATTCCAGGAGAGACTAGAAAAAGGCTAAGGCTCTTGAGTTTGGAAAGGAGATGGTTGAGGGGAAATATTATGGAGGTCTATAAAATCATGAAAGGGATGGACAACATTAAGACAGAACTATTATTTACCAAGTCCCAGAACTAGGGGCACCCATGGGAATTAGTAGGAGACAGGTTTAAAACTAACAAGAGAAAGCATTTTTTTACATTAGTTAATTTGTGGAACTCATTACCACAGGACCCTGTAGAGTCAGATAGTGTAGCCATGTTTAAAAGGGGATTAGATACATTCATGGATGATGGATGTATTAATAGCTATAACAGAGGACAATCAGAGCTGTTTCCTGTGATCTAATGTTAGGAAGTCAATATCAATGTAGAAAGCTGCAGACTTCTACTTGATCTGGAGGGAACATCTGGCACTGGGTATAGTCAACGTTAAGCAGCTTTGATCCAGATGACAGAAGCAAAGTGAGAAAGAAGAAAGCAGCGTATTGTAAGGTTTGACTACAACTCAGACCTGATCATAGATGCTAGGGAGAGTAACGAACAGTTAATAGATCACTCTAGATATATCCAGTTCAGTAGTCTCCCTCTAAAGCATCTGCTCCTGTCACTGTCAGATAGAGGATAGTGGACTAGATGGACCATTGGTCTGACCTAGTACAGCATTTTTTTTTATATTCCCAAGACTCTTCACATCTCCATTTTTCCAAATACCAGCATCTTTTATAGCAGGACTAGACAATTATTTCAATTGGAGGGCCACTCAATGAGTTTTGGTAAGATGTCGAGGACCATAAGTGTAGCCCCACGCCTTGATAGGTGCCCTGCCCCCTGGTCACCATCTTGAGACCTGAAGTCCCTCCCCTAGCCCATGACCTTTGCCACCAGAAGTTCGTCTCCTTGCCCCCTGGAAGTACTCCTTTTGGGATGAGAGACTTGCCATCTTGGAATAAAAAAACCCACAAATCATATGCTAAAAGTCGAACACCTACTATAATATATTTGAATGTTATTACAAAAATGTTTTAGTCGTGATTTGTGTTTGCATAGCATATATAGGGCAATTTCATAAGAACTCAGAAATAAAGTCTTACTTTTGTATAGTGTGTGGGGGGTTGTGGGGTATGGTTAGGAGTGGGGATGTGTATGATTCATAGATTCATAGATGTTAGGGTCGGAAGGGACCTCAATAGATCATCGAGTCCGACCCCCTGCATAAGCAGGAAAGAGTACTGGGTCTAGATGACCCCAGCTAGATACTCATCTAACCTCCTCTTGAAGACCCCCAGGGTAGGGGAGAGCACCACCTCCCTTGGGAGCCCGTTCCAGACCTTGGCCACTCGAACTGTGAAGAAGTTCTTCCTAATGTCCAGTCTATATCTGCTCTCTGCTAGCTTGTGGCCATTATTTCTTGTAACCCCCGGGGGCGCCTTGGTGAATAAATACTCACCAATTCCCTTTTGTGCCCCCGTGATGAACTTATAGGCAGCCACAAGGTCGCCTCTCAACCTTCTCTTGCGGAGGCTGAAAAGGTCCAGTTTCTCTAGTCTCTCCTCGTAGGGCTTGGCCTGCAAGCCCTTAACCATACGAGTGGCCCTTCTCTGGACCCTCTCCAGGTTATCCACATCCTTTTTGAAGTGTGGCACCCAGAATTGCACGCAGTACTCCAACTGCGGTCTGACCAGCGCCCTATAGAGGGGAAGTATCACCTCCCTCAACCTATTCGTCATGCATCTGCTGATGCACGATAAAGTGCCATTGGCTTTTCTGATGGCTTCGTCACACTGCCGGCTCATGTTCATCTTGGAGTCCACTAGGACTCCAAGATCCCTTTCCACCTCTGTGCCACCCAGCAGGTCATTCCCTAGGCTGTAGGTGTGCTGGACATTTTTCCTCCCTAGGTGCAGCACTTTGCATTTCTCCTTGTTGAACTGCATCCTGTTGTTTTCTGCCCACTTGTGCAACCTATCCAGGTCTGCCTGCAGCTGTTCCGTGCCCTCCGGCATGTCCACTTCTCCCCATAGCTTTGTGTCATCTGCAAACTTGGACAGAGTACGTTTCACTCCCTCGTCCAAGTCGCTGATGAAGACATTAAAGAGTATCGGTCCAAGGACCGAGCCCTGCGGGACCCCACTGCCCACACCCTTCCAGGTCGAGACTGACCCATCTACCACGACTCTTTGGGTGCGACCCTCTAGCCAATTCGCCACCCACCGGACTGTGCAGTCATCCACGTCACAGCCTCTTAACTTGTTCACCAGTATGGGGTGGGATACCGTATGGAAGGCCTTCCTGAAGTCTAAGTATACAACATCCACCCCTCCTCCTGTGTCCAGGCATTTCGTAACCTGGTCATAGAAAGAGACTAGGTTGGTCAGGCACGATCTGCCCGCCACAAACCCGTGCTGGTTTCCCCTCAGCATAATCTGCCCTGCCGGGCTCTCACAAATGTGAGCCTTGATAATTTTTTCAAAGACTTTACCAAGGATGGAGGTGAGACTGACTGGCCTATAGTTGCCCAGGTCCTCCTTCCTCCCCTTTTTGAAAATGGGGACCACGTTAGCCCTTTTCCAGTCCTCCGGGACTTGGCCCGTGCGCCACGAGCATTCGAATATTCCCGCCAGTGGCTCTGCAATGATGTCGGCCAGTGCCTTCAGCACCCTCGGATGGAGCCCATCCGGGCCTGCCGATTTAAAGGCATCCAGTTCTTCCAAATGACTCTGCACCACCTCAGGATCTACGTATGGAAGTCTGGCGCCTTGCTGCTGCCTCTCTACAACCCCAGTGAGAGACTTGTCGTGCCCCTCACTTAGGAACACTGAGGCAAAGAACTCGTTGAGGAGTTCAGCCTTGTCCCCCCTATCTGTCACCAATTGTTTCTGCCCATTTAGCAGTGGTCCTATCCCTCCCTGGGCCTTCCTTTTACTCCCAATATATCTAAAAAACAATTTCTTGTTGTCTTTTACTTGGGTTGCCATCCTCAGCTCCATGGTAGCTTTGGCCCGCCTAACTGCCTCCCTACAAGCACGAGCAGAGGAGGTATATTCATCTTTAGTGATCTCACCCTGTTTCCACTTTTTATGTACTCCCCTTTTGGCCCTTAGGCTGCCCTGGATTTCTCTGGTCAGCCATGGAAGCCTTCTGGCCCCTTTCCCTTTTTTGCCTCGCTCGGGGATCGTCTTGCTTTGTGCCCGAAGGATTGTTTCCTTAAGGCACAGCCACCCTTCTTGGGCTCCCATCCCTTCAAAACTCCTACTCTGCAGTGCTTCCTTGACTAATCGCTGGTGGGGGTATGGTGGGGGTGTGAGGGGGCTTGTGAGGGGGTGTGACTGTGTGTGGGGGGCAGTAGTGTATGATGGGGTGTGTATATGGGGGTGTGCATATTCGGGGTCTGTGATGTCAAGGTGTGTGGCATTTGTGGCATCTGAGGGAGAGTGGGGGAAGTGGGGGGACCCCCACACACAGTCCCTGCCATGGTCCACAGCTGCTTCCCTACCTAGTGCCTGGAGCAGGCAGGACACTGCAGAAGTCAAGAAGGTCCCCAAGGTGGCTGCAGCAGTGGCAGCAGCAGCCCTGCCTGGAAGTTGTGTGCCAGCTGGGCCAGTCCGTTCCACCCATGAGGGTGGGAGTGAGGTGCGCAGGCTGGGTGGGGTAAAATGAGTTGGTGGAAACCCACAGGCCAGATGAAATTGCCTGGTGGGCCAGATCCAGCCTATGGGTTATATTTTGCCTGCCCCTGTTTTATAGGCTAGATTTTATAATGAAAACTTCTATAGTAGAAAAAATGCAGTAGTCAAGGTTGAACAAAATTGGTTCCTGATTTTACTAATGAGAAATGTCAGTAGTGTAATGTAGGATGGGGCATGTGCCACAGGTGTCACTTAGGGAGAGGGGTTATAGAATAGGTGGGTGGGACCATAGCGGGCCTATTTTCTTTGAAGCTAACTACTGAGGTATCTCCCTCCTTTCTACAGCAGGGAAAATCCCTGCCCGCATCCTCCTGAACTGTCTTCTACCTCTCACTGATAAAGTCTTGTCTGAATCTCAGCGTGATTTCAGGCCATCTCATGGGGCAAACTGACATGATCTTTGTTGCCTGCCAGATCCATGTGTTGCCCTGTGGGGTCAGGCCAATGCTCAGGATCTCAATATTGTGCTGTTAGACAGGAGGGCGTGGTGTACAAATGCACATGCACACACTCAGAAATCAATTAGGTGCATACACACACACTAGGTGCATACACACAGTCTAGGTGCATACACCCCCACCAGGCATGCACACACACACACTACCAATTCAGGCACATACACATCCAAAATTACCAGCCTAGGCACATGCACACCTGTCACCAATTCAAGTACCTACACACACTATACAGACTGAAAGAAATTAGACTAGAATCAATTATCAATACCTGCATGCCCAATACACACACATACACGGATCACTAATTCATATATCATGCACACAGTGACATATATGTGTATCAGTTCACATACATACCACTCATCTACACATACACACAGGTGAGTTCCTAACTTAGGTGTTGTGGTGTGTATGTATGTGCTTGGTGTACTTGGCATACCTGGGGGAAGATTGAGGTAAGAAAGAGAGTGAAATTGTAGGGGGTGAAAGTTGCTGGGACTGGGATTAGAACCAGTAGACTAGAGAGAGCTGGGCTGAGGAACTGAGGCTTGGGGTTACTTTAAGTTACTGCTGGTGGAGACTGAGACGAAACTTGCTGGTGCCGGGAATAGAACTGGAAGACTGGAGGGGAGTTGGGGTAACTTAAGGTTAATTGGTGTTAATTGAAAGCAGAAAGCTGTCAGAGCAAAGAAGCAATGCCAGGGAGAAGCTCAGAGGCTGAAGCCGGAGCAAGGAGGCTATAGGGGAGCCGAGAGGTACGTGGGGAGAGGAAAACTGGGAGTAGAGTTGCGGGGCATGGGGGAGGCTGGAGAACACAGAGAGAGAAAGAGTGAAAGAGAAGTCAGGGAGAGATAGGGATCAGGGAGAGGTGGCAGAAAGCGGTGGTAGTGGGGCTGAGAGCCTGCAGAAAGGGAACAGAGAAGGGACAGAGAGAAGACAAAAAGCAGCAGGAGTGGAGCTGAGAGCCCTCAGAAAGAAACTGGGCCAAGAGGCTGAGAGCAGAAAGGGACAGATAGGAGGCAAAAGTGGTGGGAGTGGGGCTGAGAGCATGCAGAAAGCAATGGGGCCAAGAGGCTGTAGAAGGGGAACAGAAAAGGGACAGAAAGGAGACAGAAAGCTTTGGGAGCGGGACGGAGAGCAGAAAGGGACAGAAAGGAGCTGATAGGTGACAGGAAAGGGGAGACAGAATTGAGAGACCAGGAAAATGGGGAGCTGAGAGATAGAGAGACAGAGACAGAAACCGGAATTTAAGATAGGGAAGGGACCGGGGCTCAGTAAAACACAACCCAACTCAGGGTTACAAATGACAGTGGTTTTATTGAACAAGGGAAATGGTGACACAATATCTTATTCGTTCCTTTGCACGCATGCACACACACACATGCACAATGGCAGCAGGGGCTAAAGAGGCTTGGTGCTGGGGCTGAAGTGAGAGAGTTAGAGTCCAAATTGGAGGAGGAAATGTGCAGGTGATATCTACCTATCCCAGGCTGAAAGTTGGTCCTCGATGGCCAGTCGGTGTTTCCTTCAGCTTGGTGTTGTCCAGAGGGGGTCGCCGGCAGGGCCTCTGGGGTGGATAGGCATTGTGACATGGAACTGATCTGGTCCAGATGGAAATGGCATTCCCAAGGAGTCAGTCTTCACTACCTCTTTTTATGGGGCAGACTACCTATGATCTCCTATGGGGATGGCCTGTCCAGGCAATGTCAGTCCTGTTCCAGAGGGTTCCAGGTGTTCTTACTGAGCATGTGCAGCCTTGGCACAACGGTGGGTTCCCTCATCTTTTATTTCTTGAATGCTGAGGGTGGTTCCAATGACTGGGTCACTGGTCCAGGTATTGGTTTTGATAGTTCAGTCATTCAGAGGAAGCTATTTTTAGACCTACTGCCATTGTCTCTCAAGCACCCGCATTAATCCCCATTCATCCAGGGACCAATTTACATAGGAGGGGTAGGTATGAGTCATAGGTTACAGCATCAGGGGACACAAGATGGAGGCTTGACATTACAAGATGGAAACTTGACATGACTTATGCTAACTTACATATGTAGGCCTAAAACGGTAATCACACAATATAAAAGCAGTAAAAAATTAATACAAACATAGTAATTATCACTTATAAATCAGCACTTATTTGCAAAAAATAAAACTCACTACCTAAAATAAAATTTTAAAACTTACCCTACATCTTAGCTTACTTATAATTATCTATAGGGAATACAGAGGGAGAGGAAAAGTCAGAAATGGTTGGGGGAGGGGAAGGAATGTAATAAAAAAACCCCAAATCTGGGGGTTTTGCTACACAAGAAAAGTGTTAGGAACAACATCAGGATCTATATATGGCCTTCAATGACCTTACTAAGGCCTTTGATTCCATCTAATGTGAAGCCTTGTGGAAAGTACTGGCAAGATTTGGATTTCCTGGAAAGTATATCAAGATCTTGAGGCTACTCCACACCCAGATAATTGTGACTATTTTATGTCTTGGATAGGAGACGCATCCATTTGTTATCCAAGCTGGGGTCAAGCAAGGATGCATCATCACTCCAATTCTGTTCTCCATTTTTTGACAGTCATTCTGTTCTCATTAAGGACTGTCTTCCTTCCAGAATTGACACTGAATACCAAGTGGATGGAGGGGTCTATAATATGGGCTGCTATTGCTCCAAGACCAAAGTCCTCAGAACAATCATTATTGATCTTCAGTATTCTGACAAGTGAACCATCCTTGAGCACACTGAGGAAAACCTCCAGACCATGCTGGATCTTTCTGAAGAAACCTACCAAACTTTGGGCCTCTCTCTCAACATTAAGAAGACTAAAGTGTTCTAGCAGCCTGCCCCAGGCCATGACTGGGACCCACTGTAAGGGATCAAGGCATAGGCAGTCTGTCCTACTGGTTAGGCCACTGAGGGAAAGCACAAAATGGGGTTGGGTCAAAGGGCAGAAGCCATATACCAAAGCCAGAGGGAGATCCAGAAGCAGAGTCCATGACAGAGTCCAGGGTCAGGATCCAGGAGTCAGATGCTGAGTACCGACCGATCTAGGGGGCAATCCACAGGACAAAGTCCAAAAACAGATTCAGGAGCCAGAAAGCAGAACCAAGGAAAACCCTAACTTAAAGTCCAGAACAAACTTGAAAACCAGAGTTAGGAACAAGGAGAACCAGTGTGCAAGAACCAGGAGGTTTGCCACAGCAGAAATGTTAATGAACCTGTAGACCCAGGGCCCCTCTTGTACTAAATGGATAAACAGGATGCGTGCTGCTCCTAAACTGGGGCAGAGTTCATTGGAGCTTGGTGCAGATGTAGCTTAGGCTGGTCTGCCTGATCAGCATCCCTGACATCCCCCAAATTACCATTAAGGGAAACGCTTTGGAGGTAGTTGAATACTTCCCCCTACATTGGCAGCCACCTGTCTCAGAGAACAAGCATTGATTAGGAGATCCAGCACAGGATGCGCTACACAAGTGCCTACTTTGCAAAATTGCTTTGGCATGTCTTTATTCATCACAATCTTTGGAAAGACGCCAAAATCCAGGTCTATAATGTAGTCATCATCCCCGCCCTCCTTTACAGACATGAAATATGGGTGACGTACCATCATCATCTTAGGAACCTGGAGAGTTATCTGGAAAATCCTCCACATCAATTTGGAAGATCATCACACAAACACCGCTTGCTGAAGCCAATGTTACCAGCATTGAGTCGGTGATCCTCGAGCACCAACTTTGTTGGACCTGACATTTTGTGCAGATGCCTGACTCCCAAAACAAGTGCTCTACACCCAGCTAAGTAACGGCCTGAGATGTCACAAAACACAAGGTATTCTGGAAATTGTAGCTATGTAGAGCAGCAATGGAGTTTGTTGCTGTTGGGGTGAGAACTGGTACATCATCTTGCTGCTGAATTCAGCAATCTTTTGCCTTCTGGATTTGAGCTTCAGCAGCAAAAAAATGGGATGAAATGTTGTTCACCCCACAGCAAGCTTATTGCCAGTCTGGAAAACAGTGATTCCCACAATTCCTTGCAGTCCATGATACTGCCCAGAGATAGGGAGGGAGGAGTTGCCCAGCACACAACAAAACAGTTGCCTAGCACACTTTTTTTCCATGCTATGACTGGAAATTTATGCATTCAAAAACTAAAAACCAAGGTAATATCACAGAAACTCCAAAGCAGGGTAGTCATTTATTTTTGATGGAAACTTGACAATCAGGTCACATTTAAAATAATTCAGATATTTTTCAGAAATGAAAGTCAGTAAATTCATAGTATGTTTCTAACTTTGTACATGTATTTTTTTTTAAGTTTCCTATGCACAATGCAATTGTTAAGAACTTGTCAAAAGCACAGAGTTACTTAGCTGATGTTCAATAAGTTTACCTTGCTCTGGAAGTTTCAGCAGGATCTATAAAATGTAAGTCAGCTTTGCTAATTTTAATTCTAGGATCTTGTTTTGTTTTTGAGGGTTCAGCTATAATTCAGATTCTGATCCTGAAATCTGGTGCCAGTAGACAGGCTCAGTGTCCACATAAATCAGCTTGCAAGATTAGGGTCCATGTTCATATCAGCTTTGTTAAAGATACATTTGTTGAAGGCATCTTTGTCCTTGGGTTATCCGGAGAGACCTTGTCTTTATAGAATTAACATATTCTGTTAAATACCTTCATAAGATCAATTCAAATAACCCTACTTCAGTACAAATCATTATCAAGAAGGCTTCTAAGAGGCCTGGAACCTCTCTCTTTTGACTTTATAATTTTCATTCATTCTAAACTACTGCACTGAGGCTTTAACATAAACCCAGTTTCAAGCTAAACTTTTCTTGTTTTAGCTGAATGTGAAATTAATAAGATCCTCAAGTTAATTAAATTTCACATTGTTCTGTAACTAAAATAAAGTTAAAAATAAAAATGAAACAATAAAATGAAATGGGACAGAAGGAAAGGTGGAAAAAAGACAGAAAAAAAATTGTTGTAATTTTTTTATTTGTAGTGTTTCAAGTGCTAAGGGGAGAATTATATAACAGCTCTGGATAGACAGAATGAACATTAAGATAGGCTACTAATCATACTGAAATCCACAAATTCCAAAAGTCTAAGCATTTCCAACTTCATTATTCAGTTAACCAAGTTATGTGTATAGAGTATTTCATATTTCCATTTTCTTAGTTTCATTATATTTAAATATGATATTTTTCTCCTATGTCCATGGATATGGTTATATGCAAAAATATAATGAAAGACTAAAGAAATGTCCTGACTTAATTAAATGTTAATATATTTGCTTTTATATTTTTAAATTATATGGATAACATCAAAAGTACAAAATGCACAAGAGAGCTGAGCTAGCAGCAAGTTATCTCAGACAGAAATAACATTTATGTTAATGAAGTGTTTGAATTTATTTTAATTTAATTTAATACTGGATGATTCCAATATAGGCCTTCAAAAATAACACCAGTAATATAACACAAGTATATACAAGTAACATAAGTATAACTTACATAATTTATTGTCCAAACTCCAACTTCTTCTTTCCCACCATTTGCCCCATCAACCTCAGATAAATTCTTCAGTCAGTCCTGCTACAAAACTTTCAGAGTGTAAGACAAATACATTAGACAACAGATGTTAAAATTCCACCAAGACTAATAGTGATGGGAAAACACTCATAAAAAGAGCATGAGTAGCAGAAAGTCATCCATTCTTTTGACATTCTGTGGATTCTGATGAGAAAAGATGTTATAATATTTATTATTTCTCCTAAACAGACTCCTTGAAAATGGAAAATGGACAAAGTAACTTATCCTTGAGCTGCTTTTCACAATGTAGTTTCTTAGCTGTTTTTAGGAGCACAGTTTAAAAATGTTCCTTCTGTTTTCTTAAAGACTTCAACCTCAGACGGAGAACTGTAAAAATGTCTTTGATAATAATCAGTCTGGGAAGAACACTAAATGCCCATCCCCAAACTTTCTTTGTTATTATTCTTCAGTGTGTGAACTCTGAAGATACTGCAGACCAAGATAAACTGGTCTGCCCTTTTTCGGACAATGTCTTATTTAGAGTACATTAGAAGGTATGTGCATCACAAAGTATCTTTGCAGAATGTGTAAATCCTTTAAAACCTTTTACGCATTTAGAAGATATAAAAATTCGAAGCGTGCAAAATATATTTAAACAGGAGAAAGTATTTTAAGGATACTAACTAACTAGGAATTTCTAACAAGTAAGGATGGGAGAACCAACTCATGTTGAAGAAAAGATCCCAGCCTTCATTTCTCACACCAAACATTTATGTTTAGTATATTTTAGGTAAGCTTACATTGTCTTTTAGAAGATCATAGTGATAGACTGTCTCCCGGCTGGGCCTACTTCTACTAAGGTAGCCCTAGGCAATTGTTTATTAGCAACTTCACACAGGACCCGTCCATTAAAATACTGTTTTTTCCAAGATGAACCATGAATTAGCAGTGCCACTAAAAGAAAAGCTCCACAACTACGGTATTCCTGAAGACACAGCAGGGGTTAGCAAGGATATAGCACTCAAAACTGTAGTAGTTTCTGCCTGCTGTTATTTGTGAGGACTCTTAAGAAGCATCTGTTTCCTAAGTGATAGAGTAAGGGTGAACCTTAAAAGCTTTCTACAGAAAGGCATCTTCCTAGAACTCCTACTGGAAATGATCTAAGGTTACACTGTAATTTTTCTGGTTGTCTAGTATAGCATTCCTTCCCAGGGCATTTGAATATATCTTCATTTTATATAAATATATATTATATATAATTCTATATTTCCCTATGTGGATGAGGAGATTTGTATGAAAATACTGTGAAGAACTTTACTTTTGTTGCAACCAAAGGTTGGAATAACTGTTCTCCATTTGAAACAAAATAGCATAAGTTAAACCCATTTTATGAAGCCAGAAGGTTGAAGCAATAGTAGCCTCTATCAAAGCAGTAGATACATGTGATTAGCTAAATCAAAGGCCCTTGCAAGACCTTGTGCAGAGGAGCTTGTTTTATGAAGATCTTTATGAATATAAGAGGCAGAAGGACCAGAGAAACATGGTCATAGAACAGACCTCACACAGCAGCACTATAGAAGCAACCCTAAGAAAAATATAATAGTGGGGGAGTTTGGGGGATGGATAGTATCTAAAAAAGGACTGGGAGTTATAGGCAAAAAATCCTGTCTCCTGCTGTGTTGTTCAGTGAAACAGGACTTTGTATACTCATTTTAAATAAATCAAATTGCATTGAAGAAACAGCTGACTTGGTCATCATATTTCCCCTCTTACCTGACACAATCCACAGGGCCCTTAACTTTAGTTGATTGTGTCAAAAAATTACTAATATTCTCCACAGGGATGTTGTGAGACTCAGCTTACTAAAATCTACAAAGTGCTTTTTAATCTTTAAATAGAAAGCTGTGCCCAGGACTAAATTATTAGTAGAAACAAATAATTTAAATAGCTATTTTAAAACATTCTTAATTTTTCCAGTAAAATTTAGTGAATAGAAAACTGTTCAGTAAGACTGAGGGCTGTAAATATCAGGCCTATCAAATATATTTGGTCATGATGATGTGACAAATCATTTTTAACAATTGGGGATTTTATTAAAAATCTTCTGATGCTTACAAGAAAAGTCGGTCTTACATAAAACATTATATTAAAGAAAAACCCTATTTCTACTTTCCAACTAGCTTCCCAAGTTGTCCTTTCTATTCAGTTTTCATCTGTCCATACATTGCTCATTTATAAAATACAGTGACAGCTATTAATAAATAGTGCTGTATAAAATGTTTGTTATTTGGTGAAAGGTTGGGATAATTTGGTGTTCTGCACACAGCACTAAGCACTTCACTGATACAATAATAACAAATAATAAATGAGCATGATAATTTGAAGATTGTGATTATTAGAAAGATTTAGTATTCCCCAGGGTTTGTCAAGCTCCATGGAGCTAAATAGATTTTAAAACTATTATATTTACACCTATCATTGTTTTCTTAATAAATTACCTGTAAATAAGAAATAATAAAATGAAGGAGTGAAGCTGTAGAAGCCAAAGGGAGTACAGTACACATGCCCTGCAGTGAATTAAGGCAATCAGAAGACATATATGGTATTTAAACTGATTGTTTCCTTAGTTTCTTCTATTACAGGGGGTCATCTTAATTTCATAGTGATACATTTAGCTATGGCCAAACAATACCCAGTAAAACTGCCAATTGAAGAGTAAATGAGAATGATATTGGAAGACTATGAGGATAAGAGAAGTCCTTTTTCAGTCTACTTCTCCGCAAGTTAATAAATGTTTTATCCTGGATATAATGTACTAATTTATGACTTTCTAACAGGCATTTCTAATACAGCTGAGGAAATTGAAGAAAGCAGAGATATTGGCTCGAACCCTAATTAAAGTTTCAGGCATCATTAAATCATTTTTGTTCATTGGACTCAGCATAAACTAACTTGAAAAGCCAGAGATCTTTGAACTCGAGCTGTCATTTTTACATTAAATTTGCTCAATGAAGACTTGTCTTAAATAGCTTTCAGCTAACACTGTCAGCACAAAACATAATTAGTATGGAGGAAGGTACTAAATATTTTTCATACAAAAAAATTTGTAGCGTTTTGCACTGATACATTTGTGTTAATCCAGCACAACAGTGATTTCCATCTTTTTCCAATGCAGAATAATTGTGATTTCTTGTCTATTCTTTCCTTTGCTTGTCCAGATTGTGCTGGATTTTCATAGCTACTGAGCCATCATAGCTCCCAGCAACTTAAACTGGAGCACCACTTTCGTTCAGAATCATTTGAGAAAACCTTTGTCTGAAGTGGTAAAAATATTTAAATCTGGCTGTGTAGCAGGAAGCGTGATGCCCCTGCTACTTTAAGAGGAGTCAGGCTGCCTGAAAAGCACCCTTTAGATGTGCCAGTGGGCAATTAGGAATCTCACATGAATGACAGGGGCTGGAGTGTTAGGGTTAAACCCAGAGCTGGAGCTGGACAGGCAATCTAGCCCTGAGAGCCATGGAGAGAGGGGCTATTGGTTAACATCAAGATGGAATAAACAACACTGGCGGTTTGTGGAAGGGACTAAGGGAAGGCATGGAGCTCACAGCTAGCTCGGGGCCAGAGACAGAGCAGAGGGACCAGAGGACTCAGGGAGCAGGTAAGGCCATGGTACCCATAGGTCTCACTGGCTTAAGAGTGAGGCCAGGGCTCAGGAAGGGCTGAAGGCCAAGAAGGCCACAGCTGGAGATTGGCTGGGCTGGAGAACCTATGGATCTCAACAGGCCTAGGAGGAGGAAAAGGTCTAAGGAGAAGAAGAAAAGGATGAGAGCACCACAGCCAGAGACCAAGGAAGCCAGAATGTCTGTATCCTAGAGAGGGGCTAGTATAAGGACAAACAGAGCCAGGAGAAGCCTGTAGCCCATAGCAGCAGTTATGAGCTGATTAATTTTTGTGACATTGATGAGGCATGTGGGTATTGGGGAGGATGGAGCCTTCCCCAGTTAATCCTTAAGGTGAGAAGCATGGACACCTGTGTTCATGAGTGCGAGACCAGGCTTGGGGAGCCCTGGGGCAGCCTCCCTTTTTCTAAAAAATAAACACATCAAGGCATGGCAGGCAAGTGGAAGGGGAAATTGCCTAAAGAGAGAAAAGTTGAAAAGGGCTGAAGTGGCTCCAGGGACATCACAGCCACCCCTGGAGTGATAACCTGTTACAGGCTGCTAAAATCAGACTGCTAATCTACATCTAGAAAAAATAATGTTACTCTTTGAACCTTAGAGGAGGAAGGAAGGAAGGAAGGACTTTGAC
Organism: Alligator mississippiensis; assembly: GCF_030867095.1. Taxonomy (NCBI): domain Eukaryota; kingdom Metazoa; phylum Chordata; order Crocodylia; family Alligatoridae; genus Alligator; species Alligator mississippiensis. The sequence goes on from NC_081826.1 coordinate 220,777,496, forward strand.
TTTTAACAACTTTATTTCACAAAAGATCAGGTACAGAAAGCAAAAAAACCATCAAACCACACCAAAGAGAAGCCATTCCAGGACATTCAGAACATCACACCGTGACAAACACCTTCTCAGTAATACACATCATGTCTAACATGCTATAGATAGGCGCCAACTAACAGACGGCGACCGCCACTCAGCCTCAGAACCAGACTGATTAAAGGGTCACGAGCCTAGGGCGTCTACACGGGCGGAACTTTTAAAGCTGTCTCTTCTCCCAACCTGAAGGAAGGATTGTTAACAACTTTATTCCACAAAAGATCAGGTACAGAAAGCAAAAAAACCATCAAACCACACCAAAGAGAAACATTCCAGGACATTCAGAACATCACACCGTGACAAACACCTTCGCAGTAATACACATCGTGTCTAACATGCTATTTATATATATAGCCCTCGAGAAACGAACAATTCCACCCTTCCCTGTCCCATAGTACACGTACAAAACCCTTCAACTTCTCACCCCGAGAAAATAAACAAAAGCAGCCTGGTGAGGGCCCAGGGCACGGCACAAGCCGGAAGCCACAGTCCGCCACCGCACCCGCCCGGTCGCCCAGACCGGTCATGACATCAGAGCGTGTATTTGAGACGGCCGTCCTCCACGTGGCACAGCGCTCCCTCAAGGGCCCAGAGTGCCTCGAAGGCGGGCACCCCCCGCCGGAGCACAGCGTGCTCAAACTCCAGCGAGAGGCGCGCCCGCACTAGGAGGCCAAAGAGCCGCGGGGCATCGTCTGAGCCGGTGCCGGCAAGCCGGTTACGGCAGCTCTTGAGGACGGCCATCTTGGCCTGGCCCAGCAAAAAGTTGGCCAGGCAGATGGCGCCCTGCTCGGCCGCCCGGTAGGGGTAGGAGCATATGTAGGTGGTCTCTGAGAGGCTCCTGCCCAGCGCCCACAGCGGCAGCTCGAGGGTGGCAAAGAGCGGCCGCAGGCGGGGACAGTCCAGGAAGGTGTGAAAGAGATCCTCCTCCACGCCCCCAGGGCAGAAGGGGCAGGCCGTCGAAGCGGCTGGGTCAAAGTGGGACGCAAACGTGCCAGTGGCTAGGATGCCATGCAGCAACCGCCACTGCAGGTCGCCAGTCTTCTTGGCGGTCGGCGGCTTATACAATGTGCGCCACGCTGGGTGGGCCGGTGGGGAAGCCGGTGGCCCCAGGCGCCGTCGCCATGGTGTATCGGGGCGTACCGCCAGCACCTGAGCATGGCGGACACAGACCACCCAGGCATACAAGCTTCTACGCGATAGAGAAGCAAAGGGACAACCCGTGTCACTATCGGGAGGCATGGGGAGCCGCAACAGAGTGCCCGGCCCACCGGCCAACTCCGCGGCCACAGCCGGGGTGACCGGCAGCGAAGGGAAAGCCTCGCTCGCGGCATCCGCGGCCCGCGGGATCTGACGCGCACGGAGATGTTCGTCCAAGGCGGCCGCCGCCACAGGCGGGAGGGCGGCGCAGATGTCATGCAGGAGATGACCCATGGTGCGGATGCAGCGCACGCCCAGCCGTGCGGCCAGCGCCTCGGGCGAGAGCCAGGCTGACCGAGCGGGGTCCAGGAGATGGTGCAGGCGGAGGACACGCGCCTGGATGAGGGTGGCCGTGAGGCTGGCAGAGGCCAGGCTCGGCACGGAGCCCCACAGGGCTGAGTTGTGCACCAGAGGCTCCCTCAGCAGCTGCGGGAAACACAGTGTCCGGGCTCGAGGCTGGAGGCGGAAGGCGGCCTGCCAGGCTCGTACCACTCTGCGATAAAAGGCCGGAAGCACCGCCCAGTTCAGGAGCGTGGGTGTCAACAAAAAGAGCTCCCGGTCAAAGCCAAGGGCGCCGACCCTCTGCAGGAACCGGCACGCCAGTTGTTGCCATGGCAGCTGCTCCTCGCTGTAAAGCAGTCGCTGAAGGGCCTGCAGGCGGAAGGCCGCCACCCTGCTGGCCAGGTCAACCAGACCCTGGCCCCCCTCGGCAACAGGCAGGTGAAGGACGGCTCGTGGGAGCCAGTGGCGCCCATCCCAGAAGAAGTCCACCAGGTTGCGCTGGAGTCTCTCCAGGAGATCCGGTGGGGGGTCGAGCACGGCGCACCGGTGCCATAAGGTCGCTGCCGCCAGGTTGTTGATGACAAGGACGCGCCCCCGGTAGGAAAGGCTGGGCAGGCGCCAGCCCCACCGCTGCAGGCGGGCCTCCACCCCCTCCTCGAGGTCGTCCCAGTTGCGCGCCATGAAGGTCGGTGGCCCCAGGAACACGCCCAAGATCTTGAGGCCCTCGCGGCGCCATGTGAGCCCCCCCGGCAAGTCCGGGGGGAGCGTGCCAGTCCATGCGCCAAGCAACAAAGTATCGCTCTTGGCCCAGTTGATGCGGGCGGAGGAGGCGCGCTCATAGGCACGCTGGCAATCCGCCAGGGCCCGCACGTCTTCCTGAGTGTTGAGGAAGACGGTGACATCATCCGCATATGCCGACAGCCGGAGACGAGGCCTAGCGGACGGGCCGGTGGCCACTGGCAGGGCCACACCACTCAGGCGGCGTCGCAGCGTGTGCAGCAGCGGCTCGATGGCCAGGGAGTAGAGCATGCCCGACAGCGGACACCCCTGACGAATGCCCCTGCGTGCGGGGAACGGAGCACACAGCACACCGTTCACCTTGAGCAGGCTGGAAATGTCTCGGTACAAGACCCGGAGGGCCCCGGTGAAGAGGGGCCCAAAACCAAAGGCCTCCAGAGTCCGGAAGAGATAGGCGTGGCCCACCCGGTCAAAGGCCTTCTCCTGGTCTAGAGAGATGAGGCCGATGTCGAGGCCAAAGAGCTCGCTAGCCGTGAGTAGGTCCCGCAGCAGGAACAGGTTGTCTTGAATGGTCCTGCCCGGCACGCAGTAGCTCTGCTCGGGCCCGGTGAGAGAGGCCATGACCGCGCGGAGGCGGGTGGCCAACGCTTTGGCCAGGATCTTATAGTCCGCGCACAGCAGGGAGACCGGCCGCCAGTTCTTCATGTAGCCCAGGTCTCCCTTCTTGGGCAGCAGGGTCAGCACCGCTCGGCGGCAGCTGATCGGCAAGACCTTGTCGGCGAGGCTCTCCTGGAAAACGCGCAGGAGGCTGGGGCCGAGGAGAGGCCAGAAGGTCTTGTAAAACTCAGCAGGCAACCCATCGAGGCCCGGGGCTTTGCCGGAGGCGAGGCCGGCCGTGGCGGCCGCCAGCTCTTCCAGGGACAAGTCCCGCTCAAGCTCTCCGGCCTCCAGGGCATCGAGACGTGGTAGGCCCTCGTGGAGTTCCCGCGTGGCCTCGGGGCACGACGGCTCGGCCGCAAACAGGTCACGATAGAAGGCGACGGCATGTTCGCGTATTTCGCCGGGCTCTGTAATTACCCGGCCCTCAGGAGTCTTGAGATGGTCCAAGACTTTGCTCGCTGCCCTCCGCCGCTCCAGGTTGAAAAAGAAGCGGGTCGGGGCGTCAGTTTCCGCCAGTTCCTGGCAACGGGCGCGGATCCTCGCGCCGCGGGCCGCGCTCTCCGCCAGGTCGCGCAGACATCTCCTGCGGAACCGGAGGCTCTCGCTCAGTGCCGCGTCGCTGCCAGCGGCCAGCAGAGCAGCCTCGAGCTCCGCCACGTCCTCCTCCAACTCCCGGATACGTCGGCGCGTCTCGTTCGCGGCCAGCTGGGTGTACTGCTGGCAAAAGGCTCGGATCTGTACCTTGCCCACGTCCCACCACAGCTTCCAGGAGGAGTGGCTCGATCTCGCAGCTTCCCAGCTCCTCCAGAAGTGGGCAAAGCAGTCCCGGAAATAGGAGTCCTGAAGCAGGCTGACGTTGAAACACCAATAAGGTGCCCGCGCACAGGCTCTCCCCGGCAGGCTCAGTTCACTGAAGGCTAGGTCATGATCTGACAGACCCGAGGGAGCGATGCAGCTGCTGCGCAGGAGTGGCAGGTGGTGCCTGGTGACATAAAGGCGGTCGAGGCGAGCCATGGTGACACCACCGGCACCCATCCTGGCCCAGGTGTACTGGCGCGCATCAGGATGCAGGGCTCGCCAGATGTCCACGAGGTCTGCCCCCTCCAAGGCAGATTGCAGCTTGCGAGCGGAGGGCAGGTGGGGTTCAGGCCCTGTGCGGTCGAGGCGCGGGGCAGTGGTGCAGTTGAAATCCCCACCGAGGAGGAGCAGGTCATCATCCTCGCTAGCGTCGCGCAGGAGGGCAGCCAAGGTCTCGAAGAAAACGACCCTCTCCTGACCATCGGAAGGCGCGTAGACGTTGATGAGCAGCAGGCGGTGCTGTGCGAGGGTGACGCGGACGGTCAGCAGGCGGCCGGGGATGACCTCCTTCGGCACCGCCGCGTCAAGCTGCAGCTGTGGTGATAAGAGAGTCGCGACCCCAGCGCTAAGGTTGGTGCCATGGCTCAGGAACACCTGTCCTCGCCAGGCAGCCCGCCAGGCCGCCTGGTTGAATCTGTCAGAGTGCGTCTCTTGAAGGAAGGCGACGGCCAGTCTCTTCTGTCGCAGGAGCTCCAGGACGGCTTCGCGCTTCACCGAGTCTCGACAGCCGTTGATGTTGAAGGTGCCAATGATTGTGTCTGCCATGGATGTGGGTGTGGGAGAGGAAGAGCAAAGCAAGGTACGGGTGGAAGAACGAGCACCCAAGAGCAGAGCAAGGCAGTACAGACAGGTCAAGGAAGGCCTACTGTGCCCTACTGTAGTCGAGGGACCCGCCCAAGTCCCACTCAACTCTCACCCTCTGGGCAAGCTTCTCCAAACGGTAAGCCATCTGGCGTGTGCCCAGATCCCGCTGCATGAGCTTGGCAGCTGCCCTGGCACCCTTTACGAACACTTTGGGGTCTGTGCACCACTGAGTGATGCGTCCTGCTACGTTCCTCTGCCCCTTAGTTAACTTCAAGAAGGACAGGAGTCCCCCATAGTCTGGAGGGACCCAGGGGGGCTCCGCCAGCTTGGGGTGGATGTTGCCTAAGGAAGAGCGTCGAGTCCGCACCCCCGGCGGGAGCTCGTCTGCAACCGCAGCATCGACGCCCTCGATGTCTAGACACATCAGCCGCCTCTCATCGTCCGAGTCAAGGACCGGCTCCGCGAGGGCATTCCCCGTCTTCCTGGGGGGGGAGAGGCCATCCCGCTCACGACGCCTCTTGCGAGACTCAGTGAGCTGGACCTCCATTTCGTCAACTTCTCCATCTAATCCACCAGGCTGGGGCATGACCAAGGGGGTAGCAGACTCTCCCGCCACCCCCAAGGCCAGGCCACCAGAAGAGAGGCGTTCGCCACCATCCCCGCCGCCGCCCGACTCCGGAGGCTGGGGGACAGGTGAGGGGAGAGGGACCCCTGAAGCCCCCTCCCCCTCCGCTAAGTCTGCCCCGCCGACAGCTACATCCAACGGGGTGGGTGGTATGGCAGCCAGAGCGGGGCCAGGCTCTCTAGTGGGGGGTCCCTCGGCACTGGCCGAGGAGGGCAGGGCATCCTGAGAGGCCCCCCTCATCTTCCTCTCTTTGTCCTCCTTCTTCTTCTTCTTGGTGGTAGTGGGCAGCTGCCCCTGTGCTGGGGACGGGCCAGACTGCCCTGCCCCCCCAGCCGGCGGGGCCCCCACACTGAGGGCAGGGGGCGCCACAGACGGGGGAGGCGGCGGCGGGGCCTGGGTAGTAGCACCAGCCTCTCCACTGGACGATGGTTTCACACCAGAGCCCCCCGTCCCCTGAGATGGAGTAGGGGTGGAAGGAGGCTGGGAGGAAGAGCTCCCTGCTTCCCTGGGCCTGCCGCGTGTCCCAGAAGTCGACACGCCGTCTCTCGGCTCTGCCGCAGGTGGCGATGGTCCGGCCGCCTTGCCCTGAGGGCACTGAGCAGCCAGGTGGGAGGAGCCGCCGCACTTAAAACACGTAGTCTCTCCCACAGACAAATAGATAATATACCTCCGACCCTCGAGCGTGAAGCTCAGGGAGCGAGGTAGAGACTGGGGGCCCTCCTTGAGGAGCATAAAGACCTGCCTCCGAAAAGACAGGACGTGCTTCCGCTGAGGGTCCTTGCTTCCCATCGGCAGCCGGCGAAAAGGACTCGTAAGAACTCCATAGGCCTCGAGTCCCCTGGCCAGCTCCCGATCAGAAACATGTGGTGGGATGTTAGAGATCACCACCCTCACTGCCTGAGTCTCTAGGGGCGTGACAGGGTAGTGGATGCCCGCAATGTCTAGGCCCTCAGCACACACCCTGTCAACCAAGGCAGGCGTGCTCAAATAAATCATCGGGACCGTGTTCACACGACCCGCATAGCGGATGGTACGCCATCCCAGGAGCGCAGCCAGAGCCTCCATGCAAACCTCAAGCCCCACATGGAGAGGGGCATGAACCCTCAGGCCATGCGTCAGCGGGAGGTCCCGAGAGACATCCTCATGCCAACTGCCAGGTGTAGGAGCAGCCATCCTCACTAGGACAGGGTTAAACTGCAAAGCAAAACAACTAAGGGAATGAAAAGAAAACTTAAACACAGGAGCTCAAGGCCAAGCTCCCGGGAATGCGGCCAAAACAGAAAGTGAAGATAAGCCACTGAAAGGGAGGGAGGGATTTGGGGGGTGAAAAAAAAAAAGGCGTGGATAGAACAAAAAAAAGAGGGGGGGGAAAGGAAAAAAGCACCCCTCAAGCGGCAAATGATAATAGAGAGCTCCCCACAAAGGGGGAGGAGGGTGGGGGGGGAAAAAAGCGGCAGGGGAAGGAGGGGGGGGGTTAAAACAGCAAAAAGAAAAAAGAAAAGGAAAACTAAGAGGTGAGGGGGGGATGGAGGGTTAATTAAGAGCACCTCTGGAAGGCAGGCTAATGGAAAAGGTAACTCCCCGTAACAAGCAGACAGAAAAAAGAGAAAGAGAGGGAAAGAGACAGTAAAAGAGAAGGCTGCGAGAAGCGTCTCACAGACAAAGAAACCGGAAGCAGAGGGGGAGGGAAGAGAGAGGAGAGAAAAGTGGGGGTAAAAGCTGCAAAAAAGCAAGAAAAGAGTCAGAAAGCGAAATAAACAGAGGCTAGAGACCTTTAGAGAGGTGGGAGTGAAGGAAGAAAAGAGATAGGAAGCCGGGGAGTCTTACGCTCGGGATCGCCCCACGCAGCTCCAAGCGAGCCTGGTCCGAAGCGTCCAAAGCGGAAGGAAGGAAGGAAGGAAGGAAGGAAGGACTTTTGACTTTTGACAACTTTATTTCACAAAAGATCAGGTACAGAAAGCAAAAAAACCATCAAACCACACCAAAGAGAAACCATTCCCGGACGTTCAGAACATCACACCGTGACAAACACCTTCGCAGTAATACACATCGTGTCTAACATGCTATTTATGTATATAGCCCTCGAGAAACGAACAATTCCACCCTTCCCTGTCCCATAGTACACGTACAAAACCCTTCTTCTTCTCACCCCGAGAAAATAAACAACAGCAGCTTGGTGAGGGCCCAGGGCACGGCACAAGCCGGAAGCCACAGTCCGCCACCGCGCCCGCCCGGTCGCCCAGACCGGTCACAACATCAGAGCGCGTATTTGAGACGGCCGTCCTCCACGTGGCACAGCGCTCCCTCAAGGGCCCAGAGTGCCTCGAAGGCGGGCACCCCCCGCCGGAGCACAGCGTGCTCAAACTCCAGCGAGAGGCGCGCCCGCACTAGGAGGCCAAAGAGCCGCGGGGCATCGTCTGAGCCGGTGCCGGCAAGCCGGTTACGGCGGTTCTTGAGGACGGCCATCTTGGCCTGGCCCAGCAAAAAGTTGGCCAGGCAGATGGCGCCCCGCTCGGCCGCCCGGTACGGGCAGGAGCATATGTAGGTGGTCTCTGAGAGGCTCCTGCCCAGCGCCCGCAGCGGCAGCTCGAGGGTGGCAAAGAGCGGCCGCAGGCGGGGACAGTCCAGGAAGGCGTGAAAGAGATCCTCCTCCACGCCCCCAGGGCAGAAGGGGCAGGCCGTCGAAGCGGCTGGGTCAAAGTGGGACGCAAACGTGCCAGTGGCTAGGATGCCGTGCAGCAACCGCCACTGCAGGTCGCCAGTCTTCTTGGCGGTCGGCGGCTTATACAATGTGCGCCACGCCGGGTGGGCCGGTGGGGAAGCCGGTGGCCCCAGGCGCCGTCGCCACGGTGTATCGGGGCGTCCTGCCAGCACCTGAGCATGGCGGACACAGACCACCCAGGCATACAAGCTTCTACGCGATAGAGAAGCAAAGGGGCAACCCGTGTCACTATCGGGAGGCATGGGGAGCCGCAACAGAGTGCCCGGCCCACCGGCCAACTCCGCGGCCACAGCCGGGGTGACCGGCAGCGAAGGGAAAGCCTCGCTCGCGGCATCCGCGGCCCGCGGGATCTGGCGCGCACGGAGATGTTCGTCCAAGGCGGCCGCCGCCACCGGCGGGAGGGCGGCGCGGATGTCACGCAGGAGATGACCCATGGTGCGGATGGAGCGCACGCCCAGCCGTGTGGCCAGCGCCTCGGGCGAGAGCCAGGCTGACCGAGCGGGGTCCAGGAGATGGTGCAGGCGGAGGACACGCGCCTGGATAAGGGTGGCCGTGAGGCTGGCAGAGGCCAGGCTCGGCACGGAGCCCCACAGGGCTGAGTTGTGCACCAGAGGCTCCCTCAGCAGCTGCGGGAAACACAGTGTCCGGGCTCGAGGCTGGAGGCGGAAGGCGACCTGCCAGGCTCGTACCACGCTGCGATAAAAGGCCGGAAGCACCGCCCAGTTCAGGAGCGTGGGTGTCAACAAAAAGAGCTCCCGGTCAAAGCCAAGGGCGCCGACCCTCTGTAGGAACCGGCACGCCAGTTGTTGCCATGGCAGCTGCTCCTCACTGTAAAGCAGTCGCTGAAGGGCCTGCAGGCGGAAGGCCGCCACCCTGCTGGCCAGGTCAACCAGACCCTGGCCCCCCTCGGCAACAGGCAGGTGAAGGACGGCTCGTGGGAGCCAGTGGCGCCCATCCCAGAAGAAGTCCACCAGGTTGCGCTGGAGTCTCTCCAGGAGATCCGGTGGGGGGTCAAGCACGGCGCACCGGTGCCACAAGGTCGCTGCCGCCAGGTTGTTGATGACAAGGACGCGCCCCCGGTAGGAAAGGCTGGGCAGGCGCCAGCGCCACCGCTGCAGGCGGGCCTCCACCCCCTCCTCGAGGTCGTCCCAGTTACGCGCCATGAAGGCCGGTGGCCCCAGGAACACGCCCAAGATCTTGAGGCCCTCGCGGCGCCATGTGAGCCCCCCCGGCAAGTCCGGGGGGAGCGTGCCAGTCCATGCGCCAAGCAACAAAGTATCGCTCTTGGCCCAGTTGATGCGGGCGGAGGAGGCGCGCTCATAGGCACGCTGGCAATCCGCCAGGGCCCGCACGTCTTCCTGAGTGTTGAGGAAGACGGTGACATCATCCGCATATGCCGACAGCCGGAGACGAGGCCCAGCGGACGGGCCGGTGGCCACTGGCAGGGCCACACCACTCAGGCGGCGTCGCAGCGTGTGCAGCAGCGGCTCGATGGCCAGGGAGTAGAGCATGCCCGACAGCGGACACCCCTGACGAATGCCCCTGCGTGCGGGGAACGGAGCACACAGCACACCGTTCACCTTGAGCAGGCTGGAAATGTCTCGGTACAGGACCCGGAGGGCCCCGGTGAAGAGGGGCCCAAAACCAAAGGCCTCCAGAGTCCGGAAGAGATAGGCGTGGCCCACCCGGTCAAAGGCCTTCTCCTGGTCGAGAGAGAGGAGGCCGATGTCGAGGCCAAAGAGCTCGCTAGCCGTGAGTAGGTCCCGCAGCAGGAACAGGTTGTCTTGAATGGTCCTGCCCGGCACGCAGTAGCTCTGCTCGGGCCCGGTGAGAGAGGCCATGACCGCGCGGAGGCGGGTGGCCAACGCTTTGGCCAGGATCTTATAGTCCGCGCACAGCAGGGAGACCGGCCGCCAGTTCTTCATGTAGCCCAGGTCTCCCTTCTTGGGCAGCAGGGTCAGCACCGCTCGGCGGCAGCTGATCGGCAAGACCTTGTCGGCGAGGCTCTCCTGGAAAACGCGCAGGAGGCTGGGGCCGAGGAGAGGCCAGAAGGTCTTGTAAAACTCAGCAGGCAACCCATCGAGGCCCGGGGCTTTGCCGGAGGCGAGGCCGGCCGTGGCGGCCGCCAGCTCTTCCAGGGACAAGCCCCGCTCAAGCTCTCCGGCCTCCAGGGCATCGAGACGTGGTAGGCCCTCGTGGAGTTCCCGCGTGGCCTCGGGGCACGACGGCTCGGCCGCAAACAGGTCACGATAGAAGGCGACGGCATGTTCGCGTATTTCGCCGGGCTCTGTAATTACCCGGCCCTCAGGAGTCTTGAGATGGTCCAAGACTTTGCTCGCTGCCCTCCGCCGCTCCAGGTTGAAAAAGAAGCGGGTCGGGGCGTCAGTTTCCGCCAGTTCCTGGCAACGGGCGCGGATCCTCGCGCCGCGGGCCGCGCTCTCCGCCAGGTCGCGCAGACATCTCCTGCGGAACCGGAGGCTCTCGCTCAGTGCCGCGTCGCTGCCAGCAGCCAGCAGAGCAGCCTCGAGCTCCGCCACGTCCTCCTCCAACTCCCGGATACGTCGGCGCGTCTCGTTCGCGGCCAGCTGGGTGTACTGCTGGCAAAAGGCTCGGATCTGTACCTTGCCCACGTCCCACCACAGCTTCCAGGAGGAGTGGCTCGATCTCGCAGCCTCCCAGCTCCTCCAGAAGTGGGCAAAGCAGTCCCGGAAATAGGAGTCCTGAAGCAGGCTGGCGTTGAGACACCAATAAGGTGCCCGCGCACAGGCTCTCCCCGGCAGGCTCAGTTCACTGAAGGCTAGGTCATGATCTGACAGACCCGAGGGAGCGATGCAGCTGCTGCGCAGGAGTGGCAGGTGGTGCCTGGTGACATAAAGGCGGTCGAGGCGAGCCATGGTGACACCACCGGCACCCATCCTGGCCCAGGTGTACTGGCGCGCATCAGGATGCAGGGCTCGCCAGATGTCCACGAGGTCTGCCCCCTCCAAGGCAGATTGCAGCTTGCGAGCGGAGGGCAGGTGGGGTTCAGGCCCTGTGCGGTCGAGGCGCGGGGCAGTGGTGCAGTTGAAATCCCCACCGAGGAGGAGCAGGTCATCATCCTCGCTAGCGTCGCGCAGGAGGGCAGCCAAGGTCTCGAAGAAAACGACCCTCTCCTGACCATCGGAAGGCGCGTAGACGTTGATGAGCAGCAGGCGGTGTTGTGCGAGGGTGACGCGGACGGTCAGCAGGCGGCCGGGGATGACCTCCCGCGGCACCGCCGCGTCAAGCTGCAGCTGTGGTGATAAGAGAGTCGCGACCCCAGCGCTAAGGTTGGTGCCATGGCTCAGGAACACCTGTCCTCGCCAGGCAGCCCGCCAGGCCGCCTGGTTGAATCTGTCAGAGTGTGTCTCTTGAAGGAAGGCGACGGCCAGCCTCTTCTGTCGCAGGAGCTCCAGGACGGCTTCGCGCTTCACCGAGTCTCGACAGCCGTTGATGTTGAAGGTGCCAATGATTGTGTCTGCCATGGATGTGGGTGTGGGAGAGGAAGAGCAAAGCAAGGTACGGGTGGAAGAACGAGCACCCAAGAGCAGAGCAAGGCAGTACAGACAGGTCAAGGAAGGCCTACTGTGCCCTACTCTAGTCGAGGGACCCGCCCAAGTCCCACTCAGCTCTCACCCTCTGGGCAAGCTTCTCCAAACGGTAAGCCATCTGGCGTGTGCCCAGATCCCGCTGCATGAGCTTGGCAGCTGCCCTGGCACCCTTAACAAACACTTTGGGGTCTGTGCACCACTGAGTGATGCGTCCTGCTACGTTCCTCTGCCCCTTAGTTAACTTCAAGAAGGACAGGAGTCCCCCATAGTCTGGAGGGACCCAGGGGGGCTCCGCCAGCTTGGGGTGGATGTTGCCTAAGGAAGAGCGTCGAGTCCGCACCCCCGGCGGGAGCTCGTCCGCAACCGCAGCATCGACACCCTCGATGTCTAGACACATCAGCCGCCTCTCATCGTCCGAGTCAAGGACCGGCTCCACGAGGGCATTCCCTGTCTTCCTGGGGGGGGAGAGGCCATCCCGCTCACGACGCCTCTTGCGAGACTCAGTGAGCTGGACCTCCATCTCGTCAACTTCTCCATCTAATCCACCAGGCTGGGGCATGACCAAGGGGGTAGCAGACTCTCCCGCCACCCCCGAGGCCAGGCCACCAGAAGAGAGGCATTCGCCACCATCCCCACCGCCGCCCGACTCCGGAGGCTGGGGAACAGGCGAGGGGAGAGGGACCCCTGAAGCCCCCTCCCCCTCCGCTAAGTCTGCCCCGCCGACGGCCAACGGGGTGGGTGGTATGGCAGCCAGAGCGGGGCCAGGCTCTCTAGTGGGGGGTCCCTCGGCACTGGCCGAGGAGGGCAGGGCATCCTGAGAGGCCCCCTTCATCTTCCTCTCTTTGTCCTCCTTCTTCTTCTTCTTGGTGGTAGTGGGCAGCTGCCCCTGTGCTGGGGACGGGCCAGACTGCCCCGCCCCCCCAGCCGGCGGGGCCCCCGCACTGAGGGCAGGGGGCGCCACAGACGGGGGAGGCGGCGGCGGGGCCTGGGTAGTAGCACCATCCTCTCTACTGGACGATGGTTTCACACCAGAGCCCCCCGTCCCCTGAGATGGAATAGGGGTGGAAGGAGGCTGGGAGGAAGAGCTCCCTGCCTCCCTGGGCCTTCCGCGTGTCCCAGAAGTCGACACGCCGTCTCTCGGCTCTGCCGCAGGTGGCGATGGTCCGGCCGCCTTGCCCTGAGGGCACTGAGCAGCCAGGTGGGAGGAGCCGCCGCACTTAAAACACGTAGTCTCTCCCACAGACAAATAGATAATATACCTCCGACCCTCGAGCGTGAAGCTCAGGGAGCGAGGTAGAGACTGGGGGCCCTCCTTGAGGAGCATAAAGACCTGCCTCCGAAAAGACAGGACGTGCTTCCGCTGAGGGTCCTTGCTTCCCATCGGCAGCCGGCGAAAAGGACTCGTAAGAACTCCATAGGCCTCGAGTCCCCTGGCCAGCTCCCGATCAGAAACATGTGGTGGGATGTTAGAGATCACCACCCTCACTGCCTGAGTCTCTAGGGGCGTGACAGGGTAGTGGATGCCCGCAATGTCTAGGCCCTCAGCACACACCCTGTCAACCAAGGCAGGCGTGCTCAAATAAATCATCGGGACCGTGTTCACACGACCCGCATAGCGGATCGTACGCCATCCCAGGAGCGCAGCCAGAGCCTCCATGCAAACCTCAAGCCCCACATGGAGAGGGGCATGAACCCTCAGGCCATGCGTCAGCGGGAGGTCCCGAGAGACATCCTCATGCCAACTGCCAGGTGTAGGAGCAGCCATCCTCACTAGGACAGGGTTAAACTGCAAAGCAAAAAAACTAAGGGAATGAAAAGAAAACTTAAACACAGGAGCTCAAGGCCAAGCTCCCGGGAATGCGGCCAAAACAGAAAGTGAAGATAAGCCACTGAAAGGGAGGGAGGGATTTGGGGGGGTGAAGAAAAAAAAAAAGCGTGGATAGAACAAAATAAGGGGGGGGGGAAAATGCACCCCTCAAGCGGCAAATGATAATAGAGAGCTCCCCACAAAGGGGGAGGAGGGTGGGGGGGGAAAAAAGCGGCAGGGGAAGGAGGGGGGGGGTTAAAACAGCAAAAAGAAAAAAGAAAAGGAAAACTAAAGGGTGAGGGGGGGATGGAGGGTTAATTAAGAGCACCTCTGGAAGGCAGGCTAATGGAAAAGGTAACTCCCCGTAACAAGCAGACAGAAAAAAGAGAAAGAGAGGGAAAGAGACAGTAAAAGAGAAGGCTGCGAGAAGCGTCTCACAGACAAAGAAACCGGAAGCAGAGGGGGAGGGAAGAGAGAGGAGAGAAAAGTGGGGGTAAAAGCTGCAAAAAAGCAAGAAAAGAGTCAGAAAGCGAAATAAACAGAGGCTAGAGACCTTTAGAGAGGTGGGAGTGAAGGAAGAAAAGAGATAGGAAGCCGGGGAGTCTTACGCTCGGGATCGCCCCACGCAGCTCCAAGCGAGCCTGGTCCGAAGCGTCGAAAGCGGAAGGAAGGAAGGAAGGAAGGAAGGAAGGAAGGAAAGGGGTGTGTCTCCTTTTAATGATCTCTTCTCCCCCTTGAAGGGTAATGAACTTGTGGGCTTTGGGAAAGCCTTTAGCCCTTTACATCTAAGGAAGAAATGAGCCTTTCTTGGGAGTTTCATTACTGGAAAAAATTAACAGTCTGTAACCTCTAAGCTTAATTTACCTTTATCCCTGCAGGTACCATATTTTAGGCACAATTAACCTAAATTTGCCATTTTTATGTATATTAAATTAGGCTAATGTACATTAACATGGCTCGTATAGATGTGCTCAATGTGTGTTAAGTATAATACCTGTACCTAGCCACTCAGACTTTTATATTTAGAAATACATCTGACAATTCCAAATACAAAACTACATGTGGAGTGCTAAGCAGTTCTCTATGCATATAGGCACACAATTACCAGGTCCTGCAAAGCCATATGAATAAGAACAAACAATTTATAAAAGCTGGAAGCCAGGGAATCCAATCAACACACAATGTTATGAACATTACACATATATGCATTTTTTATTGCTCTAACAGATACACTTCTCCTGCCCTTCAAAAAGCCCATCCTCAAAAATAAGTTTTAGGCATAAATTACAACAGAATTCAAAGACAGTCTTGTATGCATTGTCCAAAAGTGCATTTCAAGAAATTACATTACATTGACTTACAATTAAAGTGAAAGTACTGTAATTGTATGTAATTACAGTACAATTACATTAGAATTACATTGAAAGTACTGCATTTTAATATTGTGCTAGTTATTATCCCTAATAAAATAATAATTGCTGTAACACAGAAGTGTACAACTGTATGTACAGTTCATTTGAGAAGAGCGCAAAAAAGTTTTAGCAATGCAGTCTTTATTCCAGCAGTTTTCAACCCTGTTAGACTCAGAGGGCATGTCTATACATGCTTTTACATGAGCCTAAGTTTAATGCACATTTGCCTAATGTGCATTAAGACAATTCAGGGGTGCATCTACTAGAGGCAATGCAGTTCTTGACCTGGTCCTGGCCAAAGAAGATGACTTGGTGACCAACTTAAACATAGAAGGCAGCCTAGGCAATAGTGACCATGAAATCATTATGTTCACGGTCCATCACAAGGCTGACAAAACAGATACCAAGCTCAAAGTGTTAGACTTCAAAAACACAAATTTTAATAAGCTCAGGTCACTACTAGAGAATGCCCTGATAAACCAAGGACCACAGGTAAAGGGAGCACAAGAAGAATGGTAATTCCTTAAGGATACTATCCTTAAGGCTCAGAGAAAATCCATCCCCTTATGGAAAAAAAGTAGCAGAAGGGTCAAAAAACCCTCTTAGCTAAGCAGGGAAGTTGCAGCCCTCCTACAGCAAAAGAAAGAGGCATGTAAACAATGGAAGCTTGGGACAGCCTGTAAGGAAGACTACTTGACAATGGCCCACACTTGTAGAAAACAGGTTAGGCAAGCTAAGGCAGAAACCAGACTAAAACTAGCTACAAGAATCAAGGACAAAAAGGAGTCCTTCTTTAGCTATGAGGGAGTAAAAGGAAAACTAATGGGAGTGTGGGGCCACTGCTCAATGCCTCAGGATACATGATCAGGATAAAACAGGAACTCCTAAATGACTATTTTGTCTTAGTCTTCCACAAGACCAAGGGGAACAACATGCCAGGTAGGGCACAGAATGAGCAGAGTGGGATTGATACCATTCCCACCATTGCAATAGAACTGGTGTACGATCAATTAAAGAAATTAGATGTATATAAATCAGCAGGACCAGATGAACTCCACCCAAGAGTGCTGCAAAAGTTGGCCAAATTAATCGCAGAGCCCCTGGCAAAGGTCTTTCAAAAATCATGGGCCTCTGGAGAAATCCCAGAGGACTGGAAGAGGGACAATGGTTTTCCCATCTTCAAGAAGGGGAAGTGTGAAGACCCGGGAAATTGCAGGCCAATTAGCTTAACTTCTATTCCAGGAAACATTCAACATGCCAAAATCCTAGAAACGTTCATCAAAGAGGCTATATGCGACAAACTTGCAGAAGGCATGATACTGAATGGCAGCCAGGATGGCTTAGTTGTTGGCAGGTCTTGTCTGACCAACCTCATTTCTTTCTATGATGAGTGACTCATGACCTGGATGAGAGAAAAGTGGTTGACATTATGTACCTTGACTTCCAGAAAGCCTTTGACCTAGACAAGGTACTGATCAGAAAAGTGGAAGATATTGGGTTCAACTGTGGGACCGTCAAGTGGGTGTGAAACTGGTTGCGGGGTAGGACACAGAGAGTCCAAATGAATGGATCGGTGTTATCCTGATGAGATGTGGGCAGCGGCATACTCCAGGGGTCAGTACTTGGCCCAGTGCTGTTCAATATCTTCATCAATGACTTGGATGAGGGGGTGAAAAGCCCACATGATTGCTACGTTGCCATAGCATGCCATATATCACCATAGTGTATCACTACATTGCTGTAGGGGAACGTGTAGATGTGCCCTACATGTGCAGCCCTATTAGGCTGGAGTAAACTAATGTTCTCCACAGGAGGATAGTATATAGAAATAAATATAAGTACTATCTTGCTGTAAAGTAAAAAACTTTACAGCAGTGCATGTGTAGACATTGCCCTAGCTGGCTGTGGAATGAGGGTGCTTC
This sequence comes from Alligator mississippiensis, assembly GCF_030867095.1. Classification (NCBI taxonomy): domain Eukaryota; kingdom Metazoa; phylum Chordata; order Crocodylia; family Alligatoridae; genus Alligator; species Alligator mississippiensis. The sequence goes on from NC_081826.1 coordinate 220,794,176, forward strand.
AGTGTGAGGGCTGCCTGCTGGCTAGCCCCATGCTGAGGTTCTCTTGTGCACGCCGGGAACAGCCCCAGGCTGGCAGGCTGACCCCTGGGACCCTCTGCCATGGGGGCTGCTCCAGCCAGGCTCCACATGCTGCACATGAATAAACTGGAATTTATTGCTCCAGAGTTAATTGCTCCTGGGCACACATTCATATGGTATGCCTGAAAGCAATTAACTCCAGAACAATACGCTCCACAGTTTAATTCATGAGCCATCATTGCACATGTAGACATGCCTTCTGAGTGTTTGAGTGCTACCTAGGGCTTTTGGGGGAGGATAGAACTTCTATCCAGGATAAATTTCATCTTGAGTAATGTGTTTTGTAAACCTTAGTTCACTAAAGAGAGAGAATGTTTTTCAGGTTGCAATACAGAGTAATTGAAGAAGTACTTGTCACTGAAGACACTGATAATAGCAAGATACAAAAACCACAGCAGAAAAACTAGAGATGTAATTTTACCAGAAATAAACAATGGAAGACAATGTCCCAAATATTTTAATTTCTAACTAAATTGGGAACAAATGAGGTCTGGGTAAGATTTTGGAACTAGGCCACAATATTTTCTAAATCTTGTGTAAGTCTAACTATGTTTAAGAGTCTCAAAAATTATGTTGTTTTGAACAGGCTTCCCTGGAAAAAACTTCTATTATATGCAATGAACAAGGATAAAAATTCTTAATTAGTAGCTGTACTCCAGCAATATTTGGTACTTGAAGAGGACAACAAGCATGCAATTGGAGAAAAGTATGGCCTATATAAATTATTACGGAAGCAACCTTTGTTGACACAGAAAACAACGTGTTTTGAATTAGTATGCACCATGTATAACTCCACAAACAAATTTGATCTGTGGTGACTCATATTTCAATGTGTGACTAAGGTGATAAATAAGTTTCATATAAGCAAGAAGTATTGACAGTGTCTGGAGAAACAAAGAAAAACATCACTTTCCTGGTGGCTTACTATGAACATCTTACTAAATTAAAATCAATCATGTTTGCATGTGTATGGATATGTTAGGAAAAGAAACTTAATTTTATACAACAAAAATAATCACATTCTACTGATCTGAGGCATATGAAAGAAAAGCATTCCCTTGGAACATCTTCTGTATTTTCCCTTTATTTTAGTTTGATATTAAATTTGTTCAATACTGCAATTACTCTCAACTTAAAATGACTCTTAAATATTAGCAATTTTTTTCCAGTAAAACTAGATGTTCTTGAACATAGTTATATTTATAGTATTGAATTCTGTTTCTAGTCTATTAAATATTACACATGTACAGTTGTAACTAACCAAAAGGTCAATATTTCAAAGAGAATGTGATCAAGATGGAGCAGGCTGTTCTCACTAAGATGCCAGTTAACTTGGATTTTCATTCCTTAGGAAAGCTACAGTTTTATAAACTGGAAAATGTGGACATCTGTCCTACAACCATTTTCCAGGATTCACACTTAAATTCTGTAGAAAGCCTCTCTCTCACAAAACCCACATATCAAGAGAACCGCTCTAATTAAAGCACCTGGAGTGTCTCACACTGAAAAAAGGCAGCAGGGGCACTTTAACTAAAGCTCGTAGTTAAAGCACCCCGACTGCCATTTTTTAGCATGAGGATGCTGATACATGATGCTGGAGCCTGCTGGAGTGTAGTAATTACTACACTCCAGCAGATTCAATTAATCGAGTAATTACAGTGTATCAGAGCAGCCTCACTGCACATGTATAGGCACCCTTATCATCTGCATGTTCAAGCAGGGTCACATTCTAAGTGCTCTTGTATCATAGCAAAGATATGCCTTTTCATACATTTAGAAGTAATCTGTGTTAATGTATGACTGGTTCCATAGATATAGTATGAGCGATCATGATTCCACAGCTGGGAGCCACGTCTACTGATTGTGGGTCCCAGACCAGGGACTCCACAGGAGTCTTGAAACAGCTCAAGACTCTGATGTGGTGCTGGGGCTGAGACTGACAAACCATTGATCATAGTATGCATTAAGTGCTTGGAATACATTCTAACTTTGAATACAGTACAGCAATGCTTACTACAATCTCAGAATAAACACATGCCAAGCATCACATGTGACAAGGCCCTTAGTTAGCCATGTTAGTCTGAAGCGAGACAGAAGGCAGGTCAGGGTGGCACCTTTAAAATTAATTGGGAGCATCTACACATGAAACTAATTCAACTGAATAAAATCCGGGGCAGTTTGCATGGGAGTTAATTTTTTCTGGGTGCAGCATTTACAAGTGTGCCTGGGACCGCAGCACACTTTGCTGGGATGGTGCAGCCCTGGCTGGCAAGGGGGCTGAGGGTCAACCTGCCAGCCTGGGGCTGCTCCCCTCTGCTCAATGTGCTACGGAGGTGCTGGCTGGGGCACAAGGGTGCCTCAGTGTGGGGCTAGCCAGCAGGCAGCCCCTGCACTGAAGCACCCTCATGCCCCAGACAGCCCCGTCAGTGCCTACATGTGTACTGCAGTGCACAACGCCACCATAGGATAGTACTTGTGTTGGGCAGCACTATACTACAGAGACATTTATTATTTTACTGAGGCCTAATAGGGCCACACGTAGACACTGACTTTTTCTGTGGAGCTAATTGGGCAACTCTGAACTAAACATCTCATGTAGATGCACCCACCCATTCAGAAATGAGTTTCACAGTGAGTTAGTATTTAAGGTACTACCCTGCTTTGTTTTCTGCCTGACATGTTTAGTGAAATATGCTCCTCTGAAAAAGGCCATCATAATCACTGCAAACTACAACACAGTCACTATGAACTACTTAAGTAGTGCACGGGCTTCATGAAGGTCCTTTTCACAAGGATGGGTTTCGCCTGGATGGCTGACTTGAGATGAAATGTACGGCTGCCATTGGACCTAAGGAGAAGGGAAGGGGGCATTAGCAAGCTGGAGATCTAAGATAAGCCTTATTCTTGGTGGATAGTTTTACTAAATAGTTCCTTGGAAATAAGTTGCTGCTAAGAATTCATTCAGTGAATGTTGCTTCCTCAGGAAATTAGATACGGACTTTTTTCCTAAAAATGTGTACCCCCTTGCACATACTCATTTTATGGTTAGATCATAGAGTCACAAGCCTAGAAGAAGCAGCAATGCTTAGTTTCACTCTCAGCAAATAATTGGTCACCAAATTGTGACAGAGTCATGATTTCATCTTGTATTCCCTCTTACTCTAGGGTTATCAGTTAGCTGTATCAGACCTTTCCTGCCAGGCAGCTTACTTTCTTCCTCGTGCTAGTTCAGCAAGGCTGGCCATCATTTTGGGTAGGAAATAGTTGGAACAAAGACTTTACCCATTTGTAAGGGAGGGGAGATGGTAATGCACACACATGGGTTCTGTCTTTCAATGCAGATAGCTCATGTGGAGGAGGAGGAAGGATCCACCTTATACTCCTTTATTCCTCTATACAGGTACAGAACCTTTAAACAAAGAATATCAGTTACCAGATATTTTTAATCACCCTCTTTGCAGCAAAAATAAATAGCTTTATTTTAATTGTTAATGAAAATACAGCTTGTAAATACAAGCAATGTTTAAATATAGTTTTCAGCAATTTTATATTCGTATTACTCATCCCATTTGCTTTGAAACAATCTTTTATTAATGTCTTATAGAGATCATCATAGTTTAGAACTGAATTATGTATTCAATTTGATTTTACATAGTGATAATACATTATTTATCCAAATGCAGCACATAATAAAATGAAACATTTACCTTTCTTCTGTAAATTAAATGTGCAGTGCAAGATAAGGTATCATCAGAAGCATCATTACGATACTTTAAGGAGTCAGGAGCAACATCGGCAAACCTCAGTGATACATTCTTTCTTTGTCCCTAATTGTTTAAGAGGAGTTTATGTACTCTAGCACACACAGGACACTCAAACATAGTTACACTATGGTGTTTGTTTGTTGGCTTGTCTTGAGTGATTTCAATTTGCTCTGTCTCAGAAGAAACTATAGGAGATACAAGCCAACCCTGCAACCTCTAAAACACAAGGAGCCACATTACCTTTTACCATGATGCCACTTGCTGCCTTCTCTATACTGTAGTTGGATAGGCCAACAGAAAAGGGAAAGCAGGGGCTATGTTCATCTTTACTCAGTCATCTATATGTCAGATTATATTCTGATAGACAACCATTGGTAGCAATTCCTGTGCTCTTTTTCCATAAAAACTTCCTGAGGGTCAAGGAATATATATTAAGTAACAATTAAATAGTATATATTCCCAAATCCAAGATGACTTCAAATTTAAGATGATCCCCCCCATAATCAGATCCTATACATGGAAATGTATATATTTGTTTTAATTTTCCATGTACAGAATTGAATTATTGGAGAATCATTTGTCCCCTTTCTTCCCCCACCTCCTCCTTCACTGCTGCTTTCCCTGTTACAATGGCACGGGATGCGGGCCCAGACCCCTCCCCCTTGTCCTCTTGTCCCTTGCCCCCTGGTGCCTGCCACCCCTTACCACTTAACCTTCTCCCCACCATCTGCCTCCTTGCCACATACCCCCTAGCCCCCTGTGCCTGTGCCTGCTCTCTGGCTGCCTGTCCTTGGTGCTTAAGCTAAATAGCAGAGAGAGGAATACTTGCCTTTCACATTTTTTTCTGGACCATTATGGCAACAACACTACTACAAACATGTTTCAAAGCAATTGCTAAATTACTGTTCTCAGAAGTAGGGAGATAGAACTGTACTATCATATCTGGAATGCTTATTGTGTGCTTTGGTTTTATTTTCTAGCATCAACCCCTTCTGAAAGGGCTTTGCAAATTCATACAGCTGATATTGAAGCAGTATGAGGTGTTGCCAATTATTTTTAAATGTTTTTAAAGGCCCAGCAAATGGATATAATCATTGGGGGGAAAATAGCTGTATTTTCTAGAGATTATTTGAGAGTTCAAAACCTCTTCTGAATACTGATGTAGTTAGACATTTCCTGCAACAAGAGAAGCAGGGAAAATTACTTGAAAGATGTGCCAGAGTGAATTAATGACCTGAAAATGAAAGCATATGGCAGAAGGATGCTAAGAGGAGGCTATAATCATGAAACTGAATTTTTCATTGTCAAATTACCCAATAAAGTAAAAAAAAAAAAAAAAAATGAACCACAGTATCCTAAATTAATCTGGTCCTAGCTCTTGATGTCTGATATGGAAAGGTGTAAATATGTTGGCTCACATAAATTTTACACACACAAATCCAGATGCACATTTCCTTGTAGGATTCATATAATTGGAACTCTGATCATTATACAGGTATTACCAGCCAGTGGATTTTCACTAACATCAGTCGAGGGAGCTCAGCAAAAAAAGAATAACATTGTCATACAACAGGAAGACAAAGAATCTTCTACTTACAGTTTATGTGCATAAACTTATACAAAGTTAGATCTTCTGCAATTAAATATTTCATATGATCATACAATCAACAAGGTTAGAAGGGTCCCTCAAGGACATCTAGTCCAACTCCCTGCATGACTGCAGGAATGCTATTCTTAAATCATTCCTGTTAAATGCTTATCCAGCCTTCAGCAAAGGAGGTTCTACAATTTCCTTCTTTTGGCTTTCAGTCTGAAAAGTAAAAAAAGTCTTTCCTCGCCCCCCCACGACATAATAAAACAATCTGCTTTACCACAATTTAAAATTATTGCATCGTGTCCTGCCCTCTGTGACAAGGGAAGACATTTGTTCTCCCAAATATTTGAAATATTTGCTATCATGTCCCCTGTTACTTTCTTTTTCCCCAAACTAAGTGTACTTAGCTCTCTCAACCTTTCTTCATATGGCCTGCCTGCCAAACACTTTTTGTTGCCCACTTCTGGGAACCTACCCCCCCTTCCCAGTTCTTCATGTCTCAGAACTCCACACAATACTCTAGATAAGGCCTAACCATACCGAATGCTCCTGTTTTGCTTTTTTTTTTTTTTTTTTTTTTTTGTTACTTCATGATATTTCTGGATCATGTTAAATCTGTCATAGAGCAAAACCCCCCAGGGTCTTCTCAGCAATGTTACTGCCTGGCCCAGTTACCTTCCATTCTGTTGTGTGCATTTGGTTATTTTTCCCTAGGTGGAACACTTTGTTGAATGCTATCTCTAGCCCAGCTTTTCAGTACAGCACCATCCTTGTGAATTCTATTCCTATTTTCCAAAGTTTTTGTGATCCTTCTCAGTTTCCCAAACTGGATCAGGATCCTCTCTATTCCAGCATCCAAATAATTAATAAACATGTTAAACAGCACCAGACCCAGGGTACCTCTCTGAAATCTGCCATTCTGACACTGATTGATTTATAATTACCCTTTGCTTTCAGTTATTGAACTAATTCAATATCCATCCTGAAGTCATTTTTTCTATCCAGTATTTCAGAAGTATACTTATGAGGATGTCATGTTACACTGTATCAGAAACCTTACCGAAGTCCTTTCATCCAGCTACTAATTACATTGTTAAAGGAGGAGATCAAGATGACTTGGCATGATTTCTTATAAACAAATGCATATAGGCTGATAGTGATCAGCCTTTCTTCCTCCAGTGTTTACAAATTGACTTCTTTATAATTTTATCCAGTAATTTCCTGCGTATTGAAGTCAGGGTAACTAGTCTATAATTCGTAAGTGTAACAGCTTTCACCTTCTTCCTTCTCCATGTGCAATACCACCTATGTTCCCTGCTCTGCTCTAGCCACCCCTTTTCCTCAAGTGTCTCTGCTTTTCTTGCCTGCCACATCTTATCTTATCTGGTACACAGGTCTCTGAGGATGGGGGCCTAATTGACAAGACTTGTGGTCCTGCTGGACCTCCTGGTGTGCCATATTTCTGGATAATCTTATCTCCTTGAAGAGTCCTTCATCCCAGGTCTTATTTCTGACCTGTCAGTTTACAATAGAGCTGTACCACAGTGTCATTGCTGTTCTCCTCTTGCTCTGTTTTTTACCCAGATACTAATTACTGTGGTATCTGCTTAGTAGAGCCAGTAGGTCCTCTGAAGTCAATGGATTTATACTGATTTGCAACAGTTGTGTGCATCTGATGCTCTTAAAATTAGAACTATATGGAAAATCTTTGATCCCACTCTTTTCTGTGAGACAGAGAACTTACATCATATTAAAAACTTCATAAAGTTATCAGGCAAGGTTGAGTAAAAGCTTATGCCAATATGCAAAATGCAGGTCTGTGAAAATGCAAATGGGTGGCAGGGGAGATCAGATGGGGGATCCTTAAGCTTTTTTATGACTCCAGAGAAAAGACTAACACCAGCAGACTCTCCCTGTGCCTGAAGAAGGGCTCCTGTGCCTGAAAGCTTACAAAGAACAATTTTGCCAACTATTCAGTTGGTCTACTAAAAGATATAACATTTACTGAAATAAAATTGTGATATTTTTGCCAAAATGTTGTTCCTGAGAAAAAGCCAAAACAAAGTTCAAATAATGTTGAAACATTCTGGGCTCCTATACACGTACAGGGAGCCTGCTCCAATGTGCTGTAATTCCAGTGAGTCAGAGCAGACTCAATTAATCGAGTCTGCTGGAGCGTGGAAATTAGAGTGCTCCAGCAGCCTCCAGTGTCACATGTATCAGCGTCTTTGCATTGAAAAATGATGGCAGGGTACTTTGAACTAAAGCTTGATGCTGACACACATGACAATTTGGGCACTTTTCATCAGTGCGGCTCTCAGAACTGCGCTAATTAAAGCACCCCTCCCCCTCCCCCCCCCAACACTCACTTCCTGGAGCATGTGTATCAAGGCCCTCTATTTTCAGAAAAAATATTTCTTTTTACTTTGAAAGCACTTAGTTTATTCCTTTACATTTTATTTTCCTTTCTATTTAAAATCAAAACTAAACTTAAAATATTTTGAGAAACAATGTGTTTTCAGAAATTTCTTTCCCAGACAATTTTAAAACTTGTTCCTACTTAAAATGAAACAAAATATCAAAATCTTTTAAATCCTTCATGAAACAAAACTTCCAGGAAATACCTAAACTCTTGGAACAAGATAAATAATTATAGAAGTGCCTTACTTAACTGTGAGTACATAGCTAGAGAACAAAAGCACTTTGTTACAACTTCACTATAAATGATTATAAAACAAAGCCACAAGCCCAAGACTAATTCCTACCTCACCACATATGTGATTAATCTGTGTAAATTCTAATCAGACAATTTAATTTTACTTAGAGAAATCAATGTTCTTTCACCTAAATCAAGAGCAAAATTAACAATTTAATTAAGGGAATAAACAGAAGGTTGCATTTCTAACTAATGAACAAATATATGACACATGTACAAAGCCATCATAATATGAGCGGATACGATTTTTAATTAAAGTATAAATGGCAAGTACAGGGAAGTTTCATTTTTCATTCCATTATTTGCTAAGAGGAAAAAATGTCTTTCTTATCTAAAGCTGGAGCAGTAGCACTCAGGAAGCGTGCCTACATGAGACTTACTGTGGAGAAAACTAATTAGCTTCAGGTTGCACATCTACATGTACACACACCCCCATTAGTCTGGAGTAAACTAATAAACTCTGCAGCAGGATTGTATTTGTACTGTCTGCTGCTGTTTTTTACTCTGCAGCAGTGCACATGTAGATACTGCCCTGTCTGGCTAGGGTATGAGGGTGCTTCAGTGTGGGAGCTGTCTGCTGGCTAGCCTTACACTGGAGCACTGTCATCCCCCAGCCAGCCCCTCTGCAGTACATTGAGCTAGAGGGGAGCAGCCCCCAGCTGGCAAGCTGACCCCACCAGGCTTCCTGCCAGTGAGAGCTGCTTCAACCTGGCTCAACATGCTAGGGTCCCTTGAGCACATTCAAACAGCACACCTGGAAGCTTTGCATTAACTGCATGTGTAGATGCACCCAGGTGATACCAAAGCAGTTCCAACATAAAACAGACTGGGATTTGGTGGGGAAGTAAAGAAGGTGCATATGCTCTGCCTGGCTTGGAGTTGAGTGCTGTAGGAATTGATTTCCATAGCTGTATTTAGGAGGGATAGGATGCAGTACACATATGGTAGGTAGGAGAATGACAAGGTAAGATTTATGAATCTACCTCTCCATGGATCCAACCTCCAGTTTACCCAATTCCCTAAGCTACAACTAAAAGCATAGATACAGGACCTTGTTACACATTGCACTTTGAGCTGCTTAAATGTTGATCAGTGTTAGTGCTAGCTCGAGTTTGAAGGTTGAGGGTAAAAATCTTCTCTGGCTGTTCCTGACTGTGATGTTTCCTTTGACTGTCTTGCCTATTGCCTTTTGCATCATTCTCACTCTCGCCTGCCACATCTTTATTAATTTTGATGTTATTAGTCGGGAGGTATTATTTCCGCAGTAGGTCCTCGGCAATCTCTCACAGTTTATAGCAGTGGTTCTCCTATCTGATGTCTTTCTTGCCCAACACACAAATTAAGAGTATTTATCAGACCACAGTTGTATGTAACTAAACTATTCTTTTTTATTATCTTATAGGTCCTTATACACTCACAGCTATTTTTACAGAAGTCTTCTTTTTTTAAACACTTTAATGCTATTTCTTCCTTATTGTTCTACACCATAATCAAACTTACTTTTGAACTGTTTCTTGAATCATCCTGAATGTTTTTACTTTCAGTTTCCTCCTTTTTTTTCTTTATTTTCCCATGTTCTCCCTAGTTTTCCATGCAAAACCTCTCTAAGAACAGTCAATAACATCAACCATATAGAAATCACAACTAAACACTGCCATCACATTTGTTTGTTGTTTTTTCATTGCTTACTCTCTTGTTCTTTTCCTTTTTTTTTCCAAGCATCCACCCCACCTCTGCTTCTCACAGCTTCTATTTCTCGCACCTCTAATTCTCCTCCAGGAAATCCTCAGTTGACTCCCTGCTTCCTTTCTTCATCCAGCCTTGTCCAACAGCTTGGACTAAGTTCTCCAAGCTCCCCGACTCTTTAGCCCTCTCTCCGCTGTCACTCTTGGAGGACACATCTCTCACTCCTGTCTCTGCCTCCGCCTCCACCTCATGCAGTCCCCTACCAGGCTCTTTTATACTCAGTGAGCAGTTGTTCCAGAACTGTTGCACGCCTGGCTCAATTTCTTTTCCAACTCTTTTACACATCCTCCCCCTTAAGATGCTGCTAGGTATCTTTAAAGTTGTTAATCCCTCGGGGCTCACATTGCCAGGTTGGCATTCATCGGCAGGTGTCTCAGATGTCATTGGGGGATGTGGTTCTTGATGACATCATGAGAGGAAGTCAGCCATAACATTAGCTCATCCAGGCCTAAATTCGATATCAAAGTGAAAGGGTTGTAAGGCGAGTGCCCATCAACTTATCCTAGCTTTGTCTGTGTATGTGGTCTTTAGCCATTTCAAAGGTGCATGATCAGTTACTAATATAAACTTTCATCCTATGAGGTAGTAGTGAAAGAACTCCACCCCCCACTTGATCGCGAGACACTCTCAATTGTGGCGTACCTTTGATCCTGGGGTTGGAGTTTTCCAAGCTCCCCAACTCTGTAGCCCTCTCTCCACTCTCACTCTCAGAGGAGACGCCTCTTGCTCCTGTCTCTGCCTCCTCCCCATGCGGTCCCCTGCCGGGCTGTTTTATATGCAGCAAGCAGCTGCTCTAGAACTGCTGCACTTCCGGCTCAATTTCTTTTCCAACTCTTTCACACTGACCTGCAAGTTGTGACTTGCCACTAGAGGGTTGGTGAGCAGGGCCCTGACTAGGACCTACAGCTGTGAGTTGTCAGTACAGGGCTGATGAGCCAGGATAGGCTTTTATCCCTACTTGAGGTGGTGGGGGGTGGTGTGTGAAATGCAGGCTAGGGAGCAAGAACATGAAGCTGGGAAGTGGAGAGTTAATGGGATGGAGATGGGTAATGAAATGGGAGGTGAAAAGGAAATGGGGATGAGGGAAGGGTGATGAAATGAAGCCAGTCAGCCACTAAAGGAAAAAATTAAAAGAGTAAAAAAAAAAAAAAAAAAAAGTTGAAAAAGAAATAAAGTAGTAGTAAATTAAAGAAGCTCTCATGTTTTAATAAACTGGGATTGGGATTGGGGTGGGGGTGCTGGTCATGCTTCCCAGGGTGGCTGGCAGCTGGGAGCAATGAGGGAAGATGCTTTTGGGGAAGCCCTGGGAAGGAAGCCCAAGGTCATGGGGACCTGATCTAGCTCCCTACCTTATCCACCACCCTACACCAACTCCTCTCCTGGACCTGTCTGTGCCCTGTGACCTTGCTAGCTGGTATGTACTGTGCATGCTGTTTGTACAGGGTTGAACCACTGGGGGTGGGAAGGTCACATCCAGCTTCCATTCCATTAATATGTGGCCACTCCCCACAATTTGCAGTCTTCCAGCATCTGAGGATGCAGTGTCCCCTCCCTCACCTCCTGTTCTGTGAGGACAAACTTTTCACTCCCTGAACTCTGCAGCCCAGGGGGCAGTTCTGATACCAAGCCAACTCCCTGTCCTGTCCCCAGGGGTATAACCTTCCAACCTCCAGGAGTGCAACCCCACGCAAACAGCCTTCAGAGCACATGCCAGATAGCCAGGTTACAGGGCATGGAGTGGGGTCTAGGCAGGTGTGGGGGGGAACACAATTTAAAAGTTCTGGTGGTATGCAGTGGGGCTGAGAAGGTACTCAAGAGACAAAGGAGTTTTGATTTCTATTCTACAGCTACTTTTAATGTAAAAATTTATGATACTGTGTAATAGCAGATGGAGACTATAAAACAGAGCTACACATAAAGAAAACTATGGTCATATGATTCATACATCATATGTCCCAGTGGCTGTGGGTGGCAGGGGACCCTGTGGCTTTTGCAGTATGTGCCTGCTCATTGTGCACTGCCAGAGCTTGGCCACTGCCCCAATGGCACAGGGGCTGTCCCAGGGTTTCCAGAGCTTGGCCCTTGCAATGGTGGTGCAAGGGTGGTCTGGATTACCCAGAGCTTGACCCCAGATGGCTTGGACCATATCTGCACCATCAAGGCCTTGTACCAAGCTCTGGCAGGCCTCAACCATCCTTGCACCATCAGGGACATGTGCCAGGCCCTGGTATGCTCAGATCAGCCTTGTGCCATCAGGGGCCCCCTGATGGTGCAGGCTCACCACAGCTTGGCCCCCAGCCCTGATGGTGCAGGGATGGTCCCCAAACTCTGGTCCTCCAACACCCTCCTCCCACCCATCCCATAGATTTATCTGCAGAAGCAGCTCCTGAGTCCTGCCTAAAGTGAACTGGAAGGTGCAGCTGCCAGAGCTGCTTCCACCACCCTTCCTATACTGTTGGCTGCATGTGTGTGCGCGTACAGATACATGTGATGCCACCTGCCCCACAGCCCTGGATTTTTTTTTCCTTTTACTTCCATTCCTTCCTTTCTATACATTTCCAGGTTCATTGATGTTTACCAGTAAAATCAATTAACATTAAGTTTGGCAGGGGGCAAGTGTTTTTTCCTCCGCCTACACCCCCCCCCCCCCAATGCTCCCCTGACACATCACCAATGGATAGAAGCTTGTCTTGGCTCACCAGCCCTCTGGTGGAAACTCACAGCTGTAGCTCCTAGTCTGGTCTCCTGTTCATCAGCCCTCTAGTGGCAAGTCACAGCTAGGCAACTCAGAGCCAGTCAGAAGTTTTTAGCCATCATGTACGACTGCTCCAAACTTGAGCTAGCAAGAACACTGATCAACATTTGAGCAGCTCAAAGTGCTGTGTGTAAGAAGGCCCTTACTATGGATTTAGTGAGACAAAGTGTTATAGTAACAGCTTGGTTAAAGTGGAGTTTTTTCAGTCTCTTAGGAAGGGATAGAAGTTATACTCAAATCTGTGTAAGTGATCAGAAACTGGTTTAAACCTGCAACAGAACATAAGCTTAGTGCACACTAACCAGTTTCAAAATGGCTGATACTGGTTTAAGATAAACCTGGTTGAATGCACTATCAGGCTTAACTGATTTGGGTCAAACCGGTTTATTAAACTTCTGTCCCAGATCCCTTCCTGGTTCAAGTTAAATCACAGTCCCCCAGCATCCCAGGATGCTTTCCAGCCCTGGGCTGTTCTGTCTTCTCCAGAGAGCAGGGCTGGCCCCACCCCTCTGCTCCTTAGCTGGAGCAGTGAGGGCTGGCTGACAAGCCGGGTTAGAGATGCAGCCCATTCTATGTGGGGGGTGGGGGAGAGGGGAATCCTCCCTAGACAAACCCTGGCTGGGATCTGGGGTCAGGGAGCAGAGTTAAACACCCCTGCTCAAACTTACTGTTGGCTGCAACTGTAGTCTACGAATTCTAGAGGTACCTGGAAGCAGGAAGAGGAATTGATGAGCAACCCTGCAGAGTCCTGCTGCTTTAGTTCTGAACTACAAATCCCAGAGACCTTGGAGGCAGCATGAACAGGAAGTGAACACACAACCAGAGCCATGCTATAGTGCCCCCCAAGGGTTCTGGTCTGAGCCACAGCAGGCATGTGGCTGCATTTCCTGAATTAAAGGTAAATGTGTGTTCACTTCTGTTTCAATCTAATCTGTGCAATTTAGATTAACCTGCAAAGACTGAATTGATTCATCCTCTGGCTTTTTGACTGCCTGTACCTAGCCTTTAAAACTCATGATTTGGGATATGGGCAAAATCTCAGGTTAAAGCCTAATTGTTACATATAAATATAGTTCAGTGTACATCAAATAATTCCATACAATTAGTATGAACTAGAGAAGCATTATTCCTATGTATCATATGGGGAGCTGAACTGCAGAGACTGAACATCAGATGCACTGGGAAAACTGTAACAATAAGAACTAAAAGTAAGGAGTATGAAATGAATTCTATCCTGTTTGTGTCTTGTATATAGTACATTCTATAATGTGTGAGTTCTTCTATACATTCTTACACAGGCAAAGAACCTGATTTACATTACACTGCATTGCATTAAATTACATTTACACTAATGATCCTTTAAACACTTCTGAGAGTTGAAAAAAAGGTTTAAAGTATATAAGGCACATTCATGCTGCCACAATAGTTTAAAGAAGCTTTCAGGCAAATGAGAACCAGTCTCCTATGTAGTGTCTAAAGTAAGAAAACTTCGATGCACATGATTTCAAAACTAATGAGTTTCCTTCCACTGTGGTTTGGCCCTTCGACTTACAGATTTATTTAAAAAAATCAATTTTGAGCAAAACAGGTGTTGTTATTCAGTTACATGTGCTCAAAGTGATTATAACTTGTAGAAGTGGTGTTAGTGATTGTTTTTTATTCCTAAGTACAGAACACAGAAAAATTGTAAATGGCTGATAAATACAAATGGGGTTAACAATGACCAATGAAATGATAAAGTTCAAGATCCTGAGGAAAGGAAAAAAGGATAGCAACAGAACAATGACAGTGGACCTCAGAAATGCACAATTTAACAGATTCAGGGTACTGGTGTGGAGGATACCCTGGGAGGCAAGGTTTCATAGAAGTCAAATGGACAGACTCTGAATTGTTCTGGTTTCCTTTGAAAGTTTGCTCCATAGCCAATCTGCTGAGAATGCCTTGTCTCCAGGTGTCAAACACTTTGTCCTGGGCTTTTGTGATCTGCATTGTCCCAATATATGCAGCTATTTTGCTTTTTCATTGAATAAAATGTGGTCTTTGATACAGCTGGGACTTGATCTGTTAATTGCTTTGAAGATTAGGGCCAAGGCCTCAAACTGGCATTAGAAATAGAATGGGAGCCAGTGGACCGATGAGCACAAACCTGATATGGTCATGACAGTCTAAGCCATAGAGAAGGTAGGCAGCTGCATCTCATACTAACTGGGGCCTATGCATTGTGTTTCAGATGCAGTACATTACAGTAATCCACCCTGCAAATGACAAATGCAAGGATCACTATGACAAGGTCTTGTCCAGGGGGAAGGGAGAAAATCCCTTAGTAAACTAAAAGGTAAAAAAAAGGCATTTGAAAAAATATTAATGCTACATGGTCATGTAATCTTAGTGATGAGTCACATGTGTCTGCATGTGTTAACATTGTCATACATGCAGACATGTAAACAAACAATCTGAGACCCACTCTGATAAACATGGCCCATGTAACTTTAGTAAAAGTTTGAAATTACTGTATTTACCTGAATCCAAGATGGCTTAAATTTTAAGCTGAGCTTCTGCCTGTGGGGGCCAGAACTTGAACCTAAAATGAGTCCTGTTCCATCCCATCTCTCATTTCCCTCATCCTCACTGACTGATTGAAGGAAAAATCCTTATCTTGGATTTGAGTAAATATGGTATACCTTCATCTGTTTTACAAAGTATTTCTCTTTTCAGTCCAGTATCAGTTTGCCCTTCAAATTTATCAAAGAGATAATTTCTAGAGGCATTTGAATGCTTAGTAACCCTTGAATGTAAGACAATACTTGAATGTTATCAGCAGGGACCTTGGTTTTTCCCTGATAAAAAAAAAAATCCCCAATTTTTGGATTAAAAGAAGTAACCCAAAATCCACATTTTTCCGTGATTCAAATGAAACACTGGTGTTTTATTTTAATCATGGAAAAATGTGGATTTTGGGTTACTTTTAATCCAAAAATTGGGGAGTTTTTTTATCAGAGGAATCCCTGGTCATCAGCCTGTGGGAACTGAGACCATTTTTGCCTCTCTCTCAGTACCCACTACTAGTTTCAGTCCATAGGAAAGAATGGACTGAATCTCTGTGGGACTTGCAGGTCACTTGCTTCAGAGGGAACAGAGCAAGTTCGTGCTATCATTTTCCCAGCAGAGGTGGTGCAGTTACCATCCCTGGAGGTGTTCAAGAGGAGGATGGACAATAGGGCTGTGTAAAATGCCACTGGCTGCTTTGTTTCAATGCTGTTTTGACTTGTTTTGAGCTCAAAACAGTGAAATTGAAATGAAATGAAGGGCTTAGAAACAGCCTTGAAACGAAACAAGGCCAGTTGGAATGATTTGAAAGTTTTGAAATATTTTGAGTTTCAAAGCTGAAGCTGGCCTTGCCTGCAGGGAAACAGAAAGTAACAAGAGGGAGGGGGAAAAGGGGGGAAGGACACAGTGAGGACATGCCTTACACACTGGAGAAGAAGCTCCTGCAGTAGAGGAAAGAAAGGCTCTGTCACAGTTTGGTTGCCTGAGATGATGCTGGTGCTACTGTGCTGCTTACTAAGTTATTATTACCTGTTGTTATTTAAAGTGGAGGACCAAGCTGAGGCTATAGGGGAGGAGAAGACTTCATTGGGGCATACTACCATGTCATGTAGAGGCCCCAGCACCAGTGAGGGCACGCTTTAACACACACACAGTCACACATCACAAATTTTGCTAGTTAGCAGCTTGAGGTGCAGTTTTCCAGAAACCCCTGCACCTATCTATTTGAAATCTGGCAGGCTTCATGGCCTCAGTAGGGGCTAGCTGACTGCAGTTTTCACCATGCTGTGCCTTAACACACACATGAGACAAGTTTTTCTTGTTAGCAGCTTGAGGTGCAGTTTCCCAGAAGCCCCTGCACCTATCTCCTTGAAACCTGACAGTCTTCATGCCCTCAGAAGGGCTACCATCCTTGCTATTTTCATCCAAATCTACCCAAAATATGACAGTTATAGGCAGTTTTGTCCTTCCCCAATTATAGCCTATGGGTGAAACGTCAAAACAGCGAAACAGTTTTGACAAAACAAAACAGAACTGTGCTTTCAAAATGAAACAAAACTCAAAACGAAACACTGTCCCATCAAAATAGCAAAACATAAGTCAAAATAAAATGGTGCTGTTTCACACAGCCCTACTGGATAAGCACCTTGTGGAGTTTGTCTGAACCCAGTTACCTCCTGCCCATGGCAGAAGACCAAACTCGATGGTCTTAAAGGTCCTGTCCAGTCCTTCTGTTCTATGATTCTCTTAATTTTACTGGAGAAGAGCAATTTGAGCCACATTAATCCTGGGTCACTTTTTTCTGCTATGCCATATAGGTAACTTGGAAGTTCCTTGTGATCTCAAAAGTTTCAAGGGGATTCAGAAGATATGACATGTATCCATATGCATAGAGCAGTCTCTGTGCTGCAGCCGGATCTGAATCATGATTATGAGATGACCAGAGTATCGGCTGATGTCATGTTATTGGAACTTGGTGGTTATGACTTTCTCAATCATTTTACCCAGAGATGGGAATTTGGAGATAAAAAAAGTTGAAAAGAACATCAAAAATTATTATTTATTGACAGCTGTGTTTTTGAGGGATTTTTTTTAGTATAGTGCTTCACTAAAGGAGACATTTATTGTTTCCATTAACACTGCAGAGAAGAAATACAGAGGTTCATTTGTATCAAGGGCCTGGCAAACTCCTGGGAGCAGGGGAGGGTTTGGCTTTAGGGATTATATTTACAGTGCAATCTTCTTTTCCCAATTTATTTTACAATTTGACAATTTAAAAAGCACATTGACACTATAGCTACCTATCACTCTCACCTTCCCATCTTATTTCCTAATAAATACTTCCCACTTCATGAGTCTCTGCTTTGCGTTCTAGTTTAGTCTAGCCTAATTAGAGAAGGTCAACAACTTTGGATGAAAGTGTCAGCTTAAATCCTAATATTGACAGGCTTCAAAGATACATAACTTTTATTTTCTGATAAATCCTTCTTAATTTATATAAAATGAATTATTGACAGATTGAATTTAATCTGCCACAGAACTATAAATCTTCAACATTTTATATTTGAGGACCTTTGTTTAAATACAAAGTCAATTTTCATGATTTGGATACCAGAACAGGAAAGGACACAGCCATATTTCTTTCTTTTTTCTTATTGCCATATTATTCCTATCATTTTAAACACTGTACTGAGATAAATAGGTCACATGCATCTCAGGTGATTTTATCATTCTGGTGGAAATACAGCAGTAGTAAGTGGTTAGTCACCAAACAAGCCCCTGGAGGCTGAGATGAAAGATTTGAGCTTTAACCCTCTTCTGTCACATTAGGCTTGTGTCCAGTACACTTTGCTCCAGTGCACTGAGTTTGTGTGACTGTTTTGGCTCAGTATAATACAGAGACGCTGAGATCACCACTGATGACTCTAGGTTGGTCTGGCTTTGAATGACTCAGATAAAGCTGTGCAGCCCAGCAGTATTCACACTTGTGAATAAAACCAAAGGCAACTATGTTTTCTATTGAATATGAGAATAAAATTGAGAAGAGGCTGTGAAGGAAAGATAACTGTATTTTAAATATATCCACTTACAGCAAAATCCTTTTGCATAAATCTGGATGGCCCTTGACTTAGGTGAATTTCTGCATTTCCATTAGGTAGTATTTATCAGGAACACACAGAATCATAAAAAGTGGGTCTGTACAGGACCTCAAGAGATCAATTAGACTAACCCCCTGATATAGGCAGTATTATCTCTATCTAAACAAGCCTAGAGATGTGTTTGTCTCCCCTGCTCTTAAAGTTTTACAATCTGCTTGCATGGCTACCAGGTGCAACATGTAAACTGACAGCCCTGCACCACCTCCTCCCCACGGCTTGCACAGCTAAAGCAAGGGAATGAGAGCACTATCAGTGCCCTGGAAATTCAAGGACAGGAAGTAGTTGTTTAAAATATAGAATCATAGAAAATGAGTGTTGGAATGCACCACAGGAGGACTTTTACTCCAACCCCCTGCTTGAAGCAGGACCATTCCCAATATGCTCAAGAAATCCAAAGAAAAAGAGCTCCCCCCCCCCCCCCACACACACACACAGGGGAAGACAAAAACCCTGCAGTCCATGCCAGTCTGACTGTATAGCAAAATTCCTTCTATTTCCTAAACGTGGAAGTTGTAGAGGAACAAAACCTTTTAGCCATGAAATGTAGCATTTTGAGTCCCAGCAGAAGTGGCGCCAGTCAAAATCCACGGCCTTAACTGTAACCAACACCCATTGCTGCTGAAGAAAATAAAGAAAAACCCTGATACTTGAATTCATCCAAACCAGAAAAAGCTCTGACTTGTCTCTTGTGTTATTGTGGGTTTCAGCATTTCCTCTTCCTTGCTCATGTAATGCTTATTAGCCATCTGGTTGAAGTTTGCTATTTTTCTGTGTGTGTGTGTGTGTGTGTGTGTGTGTGTGTGTGTGTGTGTGTGTGTGTGTGTGTGTGTGTGTGTGTGTGTGTGTGTGTGTGTGAAGATGGGGTAGCTGTTAATTAGCTCTCCCTTCTTAGCATCATCTGTTAAGAGCTTACCTTGGATGGACCTACCCTTTTATGTCAGCTATTATAGGGCTTTGAGAGAATCTTCATGCATACAGCATCTTTGGGACAGAACAGAGTCTGTACATCCTTCTCCTGGTAAAAGAAAAGTATGCATTGGTGTAGCAGCCCCAGTAATAGCTCTGCTCCATTGGTCAAAGGTAAGAAGGTATTAATGGCCATGTGTAGATGAAACCAGAGGCATATGCACAGCACTTTAAAGTGGGCTAAATGCTTTTGCACCGCTTTAATGGTGTCAGTGTTTGCATGCCTCTGTGATGTATTGTACACTAATTCCAGCCTCTGTAGGAAATTTGGTGGTGTAATGCGCCTTAAACGACTTGGGGCACAGCAAACTAAAACTCCTTTGAGAAGTTTGCTGCCCCAATAGCCATAAAGCAAAGCACTGGGCTCAGTGCAGCTCCACAGCTCTTCAGGAAGCCCTACAGGCAGCCTGGCAGCAGCCTGGGAAGGCAGGCTCTGCCCAAGAAAAGTGGTGAGCCTGATCTTCCCCACCCCCTCCCGCTGGAGCCTTCCCGCTTGCCTGAGCTGCACAGGGGCCTAGTCTGTCCATCTGTGGCTGCGGTGCCCCCAGGACTGCTCGAACTGGGTGCCTGCAGGCTGGTGTCGCCTGGGGGGTGGCCACCGCTGCTGTGGAGGGACCCCCATTTTGTTTACACATGCCCTATATTCTTGTCTTCTTGCTTGGCTAAGTAAGCCTTGCCAAGTCACCATGGTTGGAAAAGGTGTTGAGTTCTAAGGGTTGGTTCAAACTGAGTTAAAATGTCAAGGTCTACTGTACTAGGGAAGCAAAGAAAAATATATATTTCTGCCCTATATTTTACATAGAATTTCAGTGCTGTTGTGATATTGCTATAATAGTCATATTTGTAACAAGGGTAGACTCTGCAGCTGAGGTGATGCAACAAGTAAACAGTGCTTAATGCAGGTTTTACTTGAAATTGAATAATATCAAAAACAGCTAGGACAGCACCAAAGCAAGTTCAGAGCTAGTTTAAACTATTGAGCAAATAACCTTAATGAAGAATCCATTTAGTGGGAAAAGTAAATTATTAATCAATAAATTTCAGATGAGATAAGAATTATGACTCAGCAGCAGTCTGTATTCCTGCCAGCACAATCTCGCACCCACAAATGACAGCGCTTACATTCTGTGACATCACACACACCAAAGGCTTGCTGTGGCAGTCCCTCTAGAGGCTCCTTTCAACCAGCTAGTCTCAGCCTTTTTCCTCTCCAAAGATTAATTATTCCCTTTACCCACCGGGTGCTTATTCAATCCCTGTGCCAACCAGCAAAAGTTTTTTTTTTAGAATTACACTGAAGCCAAACAAATACTAGAAACACAAAAATTTCATTAGACTCTAATGTATGTTTGCAATAGTAAAGACTAGAGAATGTGCTGTCATGAACGACGCATGACCCCAAAGGCTTGGAGGAGCATGGTGACCACCTGCAAGCGGCCATCATGGGGGCATGGCAGTGGCCAGCAGGGAGCTCCTGCAGGTGGCCGTAGTGGTATCAGCGGTGGGGGAGGGTTTGCGAGCATCGACCAGTGGTCGGCAACCACCCACAGATGCAACAGGCAGCATCAGCAGTGGCCAGTGGCAATCAGTGACCATCTGCAAATGCTGATGACAGTGTTGGTGGCAAGGGAGGGAGGTGGTGAGTGGTGCCTGCCTGCAGGCCAGGGGGTGCACTGCCAATCTCAGGGCGTGCACGTACACCCGCATGCACCCCCTACGCATCACCAATGTGTGCTATACTAGATTTGCATGCCTAATTTTATTTTATTTTATTTTTTAAGTCCAACCATTGTTTATAAACATTTAGGGTATAAACTTTATATGGCATTCCTCTCTCAGAGCCTTAGGGTAAGGGACACCTGTTACTATTTCCAGTTTCAAGAAAGAGGACACTTGTTGCGCATGTGGTGGTGGGGGGGGGAGGGGGTATATGATTGTGAGAGGTAGTGATATACAGATGCCCTGGCCCTGCCCATTCTGTTGCCCCTCACTCCCAAGCCACAGCCCCCTAGCAGTCCTGCTGCTGCCCCTCACTCCTGACCCAGAGACCCCTGGCCCTGCCAGCACCCCTCATTCCCAACCTGCAGCACCTTTTACCCATGGGCCATGCTGGTGCCCCTCACTCCCAACCCACAGCCCCCTGTCCCTGCTGGTTCCCCTCACTCCAGACCCACCTCACACTTCCAACCCACAGTTCCCCCCCCGCCCCTGACTTCCAAGCTTTAGCCCCCTGCTCCCTCCTCTCCTAGCTGCCCTGCCCCTGCAACCTTTTTCCCCCACAATGGGCTGCTGCCTACAACCCAGGCCCCTCCACAAGTTGCAGGCCCACACCCCACAGTGATCAGATGTTGCTGCAAGAGGAATAGATATAAATAGGCAGGTGCTAGGACCCTGGGTGTGCCTTCTCTGCTGTGGCAAAGAATCTAAACTGAACTTGGTAGGTGCTAGGAACCTGGGGTCATCTCCTCTGCCACTGGCTGGGGAGGGGGAGGCCATACAGCTCCCTGCTGCTCCTAAAAGGCCCCCCACCCTCTTCCCTGCCCCCTTCCCCACTCTGCTGCAGCTCCAGTGCCTGGACAGCTTCTCTCACCACTGGCAGGCACCAGCCTCCCTCACATATCTGAACTGACCAAAATCCCGGACATTTGATCATATTTAAAAAACCCCCACCCAGACAGAGATTAGAGGATCTAAAAAAAGAGGACGTCTGGGAAAACCCAGATGTATGGTAACCCTACCTTTTACCAACTCCCAGTTCATATTTAATTCCATATCTCACCTATAGGAAAGTTCAATGGAGTCTCCAATAATAATTTATTTTCTTTTCTGTTCTGGGTTTTTTTGTTTTTTGGGGGTTTTTTGCTTGTTTTATGGAGACTGCTATACAGAAGGATTTCCTTTGTTCTTGCCAAAATAAAGTTGACTGTATTTGCTGTAAAAATATATTTAAAGGCATCAATTGGAGAGGTATATCTGAGACAATTCAAAGATGATGGCATTGCATGGATGTAACTCAGGATATCATTTAGTTTGAATCACCTTTATTATACACGATGATGCCTGAAAGGAAAGAAGCCAGCTTGACTCAGAATCTAGGAGGAGTTTCCAGAACCTATAATTTAAAACAAAGTTTTATTTGAACTCAAGCAACATATTGATATTTGGTATGCTGGGACTTCATGGTATTTTTACACAGTCATTGTTCCAAGCAAAGCCATACATTAATCATGTTTCTACCTCTCCATGTACACTTCCACAGAATGCAGTTAGGCAAATATCTTTCTAAGAGAAAGTTCATTTAGCAAATTAAGAGCTCTTCTTGCATTCAGTATTCAGGGTTCTCCATAAAAAAAAAGATATATGATTACCAGGGATCCGGATTTTCTATTTCCAGAAAAATAGAGAAAATACATGGGTTTTCCCTTTTAACAGGGAAAAACATAGACTTTTCATTTAATGGAGAAACACGCTGATTTTTCACTTTTGTAAAGAGCTCACTGTAGGTTGGCAGAGTTCCAGCCTGCAAAGGGCTGGAGGGGAGCGGGAGGAGGGCAGTCAGGCAGGGGGTATCAGGTGCATG